>NW_026912229.1:0-131299 GCF_963662255.1 Cinclus cinclus | reverse complement strand
CCTGCTTGCCGAAAGCCAGGATCAGCGAGACAGCGTGCTAGGCTCTGTTTCACAGCACCCTGGAGAACACGCCCTTGAAGAATGCCCTCTCTGCTCCGCAAAAGCTCTGCCACAGTGAAGGTGGAAGAAGCAGCCTGTGGCCACGGGCAGAGCTGGTCAACAGCTGCGCCTAACTTGCCCAAGCTGCGAGAGCATTCTCAGCCGAGTTCTGCTTTGACAGAGCTATTGCTGAACTTTTGCAGCCCCGGAGGCTGCTGAAACCAAGGCTGTGTTCTGCCTCTTCATTCTTGCCTTCCTGTGCTCCAGCGAGAAGTGAAGCTCTGGCACGGCATTCAGCTTTGCCGCCTCTCTGCACGGAAAGCACTAGACAGAACTAGTGTGCTTCGTGCATGCTCTCTCCTCGCTTTTATGGTCACTGCTCTGCTTTTTGCTTGGCAGCGTTCCAAGGGTCCACGGCATACCTCTTGCACAGCGAGAGGTGGCCGGCGAGGAATACTTGCTGGCTTAAGTCGTTCCATGCTCAAGGCATTCATCAGAGCAACACCATGGGGGAAAAGAGGGGGGAACATTGCAGGACAAATTTCTATGCTGGAACAGGATTGTCTGCGAGACAGCTCTCCGCAGCGCTAGTATTTGGCCAGGCTGAAATCAGCGCCACGGGAAGCCAATCTGACAAGCGGAGTGCAACGAGCGCGGCGATATGGGGCCACTTGGCAGGTGGCCGAAGAAAGACGGCTGCCCCGCGAATGGGGTGCCAGAAGGCAAGTTTCAGCAGGGCGTTGCGGGCGAGCTTAATGTGTAGCCGCAGTTGTTCTAGGCGAGATTGTAGCCGAGAAGCTTTCCGTCTCCATTCACGAGACAAGAAAAGCAGAACGCAATGGTCTAGAGGGTTGAGAAGAAAAGTGCTCGTAGCGAGCTCGTTGCGGCAGAAGCGAAAGCCAGGAGCAGCGTGCTCGCTGCGAGAAGTAGACGGCGCTTCGCCTCCTTGGGAAGGAAATCGCGTCTGGGCACGAACGGCAGCCAGCGAAGCTTCAGAACAGCAGGCTGTTCTGCTCAGCGTGCGAGCCTGAAGTGAGTGGCAAGGGCTAAGGGGACAGTTCCAAGGCATCTAGCTTTCCTGCCTGCAATGCCATTTCTACCCTGCTGTGGAAAACATTGTCCTTTGCCCTTCTGCTCCGAGAGGCAGAGAGCACCTCGGCAGACGCAGTGCAGAGGGAAAGGACACAGTATCCGAGGGAGCGTGGCGCCGCTTAGGCGGGCAAAGCAGAAAGGTGCCGCCCGGCACTGGCTTTGACTCCCTGAGCTTCCTTGCTAGGACAGCAGCCGCCGAAAGCTGGCAACTAGGCTGCCAGAGTGCAGAATGTCGGCGGTCTGGCACGCCTGCTTGCCGAAAGCCAGGATCAGCGAGACAGCGTGCTAGGCTCTGTTTCACAGCACCCTGGAGAACACGCCCTTGAAGAATGCCCTCTCTGCTCCGCAAAAGCTCTGCCACAGTGAAGGTGGAAGAAGCAGCCTGTGGCCACGGGCAGAGCTGGTCAACAGCTGCGCCTAACTTGCCCAAGCTGCGAGAGCATTCTCAGCCGAGTTCTGCTTTGACAGAGCTATTGCTGAACTTTTGCAGCCCCGGAGGCTGCTGAAACCAAGGCTGTGTTCTGCCTCTTCATTCTTGCCTTCCTGTGCTCCAGCGAGAAGTGAAGCTCTGGCACGGCATTCAGCTTTGCCGCCTCTCTGCACGGAAAGCACTAGACAGAACTAGTGTGCTTCGTGCATGCTCTCTCCTCGCTTTTATGGTCACTGCTCTGCTTTTTGCTTGGCAGCGTTCCAAGGGTCCACGGCATACCTCTTGCACAGCGAGAGGTGGCCGGCGAGGAATACTTGCTGGCTTAAGTCGTTCCATGCTCAAGGCATTCATCAGAGCAACACCATGGGGGAAAAGAGGGGGGAACATTGCAGGACAAATTTCTATGCTGGAACAGGATTGTCTGCGAGACAGCTCTCCGCAGCGCTAGTATTTGGCCAGGCTGAAATCAGCGCCACGGGAAGCCAATCTGACAAGCGGAGTGCAACGAGCGCGGCGATATGGGGCCACTTGGCAGGTGGCCGAAGAAAGACGGCTGCCCCGCGAATGGGGTGCCAGAAGGCAAGTTTCAGCAGGGCGTTGCGGGCGAGCTTAATGTGTAGCCGCAGTTGTTCTAGGCGAGATTGTAGCCGAGAAGCTTTCCGTCTCCATTCACGAGACAAGAAAAGCAGAACGCAATGGTCTAGAGGGTTGAGAAGAAAAGTGCTCGTAGCGAGCTCGTTGCGGCAGAAGCGAAAGCCAGGAGCAGCGTGCTCGCTGCGAGAAGTAGACGGCGCTTCGCCTCCTTGGGAAGGAAATCGCGTCTGGGCACGAACGGCAGCCAGCGAAGCTTCAGAACCGCAGGCTGTTCTGCTCAGCGTGCGAGCCTGAAGTGAGTGGCAAGGGCTAAGGGGACAGTTCCAAGGCATCTAGCTTTCCTGCTAGCAATGCCATTTCTACCCTGCTGTGGAAAACATTGTCCTTTGCCCTTCTGCTCCGAGAGGCAGAGAGCACCTCGGCAGACGCAGTGCAGAGGGAAAGGACACAGTATCCGAGGGAGCGTGGCGCCGCTTAGGCGGGCAAAGCAGAAAGGTGCCGCCCGGCACTGGCTTTGACTCCCTGAGCTTCCTTGCTAGGACAGCAGCCGCCGAAAGCTGGCAACTAGGCTGCCAGAGTGCAGAATGTCGGCGGTCTGGCACGCCTGCTTGCCGAAAGCCAGGATCAGCGAGACAGCGTGCTAGGCTCTGTTTCACAGCACCCTGGAGAACACGCCCTTGAAGAATGCCCTCTCTGCTCCGCAAAAGCTCTGCCACAGTGAAGGTGGAAGAAGCAGCCTGTGGCCACGGGCAGAGCTGGTCAACAGCTGCGCCTAACTTGCCCAAGCTGCGAGAGCATTCTCAGCCGAGTTCTGCTTTGACAGAGCTATTGCTGAACTTTTGCAGCCCCGGAGGCTGCTGAAACCAAGGCTGTGTTCTGCCTCTTCATTCTTGCCTTCCTGTGCTCCAGCGAGAAGTGAAGCTCTGGCACGGCATTCAGCTTTGCCGCCTCTCTGCACGGAAAGCACTAGACAGAACTAGTGTGCTTCGTGCATGCTCTCTCCTCGCTTTTATGGTCACTGCTCTGCTTTTTGCTTGGCAGCGTTCCAAGGGTCCACGGCATACCTCTTGCACAGCGAGAGGTGGCCGGCGAGGAATACTTGCTGGCTTAAGTCGTTCCATGCTCAAGGCATTCATCAGAGCAACACCATGGGGGAAAAGAGGGGGGAACATTGCAGGACAAATTTCTATGCTGGAACAGGATTGTCTGCGAGACAGCTCTCCGCAGCGCTAGTATTTGGCCAGGCTGAAATCAGCGCCACGGGAAGCCAATCTGACAAGCGGAGTGCAACGAGCGCGGCGATATGGGGCCACTTGGCAGGTGGCCGAAGAAAGACGGCTGCCCCGCGAATGGGGTGCCAGAAGGCAAGTTTCAGCAGGGCGTTCCGGGCGAGCTTAATGTGTAGCCGCAGTTGTTCTAGGCGAGATTGTAGCCGAGAAGCTTTCCGTCTCCATTCACGAGACAAGAAAAGCAGAACGCAATGGTCTAGAGGGTTGAGAAGAAAAGTGCTCGTAGCGAGCTCGTTGCGGCAGAAGCGAAAGCCAGGAGCAGCGTGCTCGCTGCGAGAAGTAGACGGCGCTTCGCCTCCTTGGGAAGGAAATCGCGTCTGGGCACGAACGGCAGCCAGCGAAGCTTCAGAACAGCAGGCTGTTCTGCTCAGCGTGCGAGCCTGAAGTGAGTGGCAAGGGCTAAGGGGACAGTTCCAAGGCATCTAGCTTTCCTGCCTGCAATGCCATTTCTACCCTGCTGTGGAAAACATTGTCCTTTGCCCTTCTGCTCCGAGAGGCAGAGAGCACCTCGGCAGACGCAGTGCAGAGGGAAAGGACACAGTATCCGAGGGAGCGTGGCGCCGCTTAGGCGGGCAAAGCAGAAAGGTGCCGCCCGGCACTGGCTTTGACTCCCTGAGCTTCCTTGCTAGGACAGCAGCTGCCGAAAGCTGGCAACTAGGCTGCCAGAGTGCAGAATGTCGGCGGTCTGGCACGCCTGCTTGCCGAAAGCCAGGATCAGCGAGACAGCGTGCTAGGCTCTGTTTCACAGCACCCTGGAGAACACGCCCTTGAAGAATGCCCTCTCTGCTCCGCAAAAGCTCTGCCACAGTGAAGGTGGAAGAAGCAGCCTGTGGCCACGGGCAGAGCTGGTCAACAGCTGCGCCTAACTTGCCCAAGCTGCGAGAGCATTCTCAGCCGAGTTCTGCTTTGACAGAGCTATTGCTGAACTTTTGCAGCCCCGGAGGCTGCTGAAACCAAGGCTGTGTTCTGCCTCTTCATTCTTGCCTTCCTGTGCTCCAGCGAGAAGTGAAGCTCTGGCACGGCATTCAGCTTTGCCGCCTCTCTGCACGGAAAGCACTAGACAGAACTAGTGTGCTTCGTGCATGCTCTCTCCTCGCTTTTATGGTCACTGCTCTGCTTTTTGCTTGGCAGCGTTCCAAGGGTCCACGGCATACCTCTTGCACAGCGAGAGGTGGCCGGCGAGGAATACTTGCTGGCTTAAGTCGTTCCATGCTCAAGGCATTCATCAGAGCAACACCATGGGGGAAAAGAGGGGGGAACATTGCAGGACAAATTTCTATGCTGGAACAGGATTGTCTGCGAGACAGCTCTCCGCAGCGCTAGTATTTGGCCAGGCTGAAATCAGCGCCACGGGAAGCCAATCTGACAAGCGGAGTGCAACGAGCGCGGCGATATGGGGCCACTTGGCAGGTGGCCGAAGAAAGACGGCTGCCCCGCGAATGGGGTGCCAGAAGGCAAGTTTCAGCAGGGCGTTGCGGGCGAGCTTAATGTGTAGCCGCAGTTGTTCTAGGCGAGATTGTAGCCGAGAAGCTTTCCGTCTCCATTCACGAGACAAGAAAAGCAGAACGCAATGGTCTAGAGGGTTGAGAAGAAAAGTGCTCGTAGCGAGCTCGTTGCGGCAGAAGCGAAAGCCAGGAGCAGCGTGCTCGCTGCGAGAAGTAGACGGCGCTTCGCCTCCTTGGGAAGGAAATGGCGTCTGGGCACGAACGGCAGCCAGCGAAGCTTCAGAACAGCAGGCTGTTCTGCTCAGCGTGCGAGCCTGAAGTGAGTGGCAAGGGCTAAGGGGACAGTTCCAAGGCATCTAGCTTTCCTGCCTGCAATGCCATTTCTACCCTGCTGTGGAAAACATTGTCCTTTGCCCTTCTGCTCCGAGAGGCAGAGAGCACCTCGGCAGACGCAGTGCAGAGGGAAAGGACACAGTATCCGAGGGAGCGTGGCGCCGCTTAGGCGGGCAAAGCAGAAAGGTGCCGCCCGGCACTGGCTTTGACTCCCTGAGCTTCCTTGCTAGGACAGCAGCTGCCGAAAGCTGGCAACTAGGCTGCCAGAGTGCAGAATGTCGGCGGTCTGGCACGCCTGCTTGCCGAAAGCCAGGATCAGCGAGACAGCGTGCTAGGCTCTGTTTCACAGCACCCTGGAGAACACGCCCTTGAAGAATGCCCTCTCTGCTCCGCAAAAGCTCTGCCACAGTGAAGGTGGAAGAAGCAGCCTGTGGCCACGGGCAGAGCTGGTCAACAGCTGCGCCTAACTTGCCCAAGCTGCGAGAGCATTCTCAGCCGAGTTCTGCTTTGACAGAGCTATTGCTGAACTTTTGCAGCCCCGGAGGCTGCTGAAACCAAGGCTGTGTTCTGCCTCTTCATTCTTGCCTTCCTGTGCTCCAGCGAGAAGTGAAGCTCTGGCACGGCATTCAGCTTTGCCGCCTCTCTGCACGGAAAGCACTAGACAGAACTAGTGTGCTTCGTGCATGCTCTCTCCTCGCTTTTATGGTCACTGCTCTGCTTTTTGCTTGGCAGCGTTCCAAGGGTCCACGGCATACCTCTTGCACAGCGAGAGGTGGCCGGCGAGGAATACTTGCTGGCTTAAGTCGTTCCATGCTCAAGGCATTCATCAGAGCAACACCATGGGGGAAAAGAGGGGGGAACATTGCAGGACAAATTTCTATGCTGGAACAGGATTGTCTGCGAGACAGCTCTCCGCAGCGCTAGTATTTGGCCAGGCTGAAATCAGCGCCACGGGAAGCCAATCTGACAAGCGGAGTGCAACGAGCGCGGCGATATGGGGCCACTTGGCAGGTGGCCGAAGAAAGACGGCTGCCCCGCGAATGGGGTGCCAGAAGGCAAGTTTCAGCAGGGCGTTGCGGGCGAGCTTAATGTGTAGCCGCAGTTGTTCTAGGCGAGATTGTAGCCGAGAAGCTTTCCGTCTCCATTCACGAGACAAGAAAAGCAGAACGCAATGGTCTAGAGGGTTGAGAAGAAAAGTGCTCGTAGCGAGCTCGTTGCGGCAGAAGCGAAAGCCAGGAGCAGCGTGCTCGCTGCGAGAAGTAGACGGCGCTTCGCCTCCTTGGGAAGGAAATCGCGTCTGGGCACGAACGGCAGCCAGCGAAGCTTCAGAACAGCAGGCTGTTCTGCTCAGCGTGCGAGCCTGAAGTGAGTGGCAAGGGCTAAGGGGACAGTTCCAAGGCATCTAGCTTTCCTGCCTGCAATGCCATTTCTACCCTGCTGTGGAAAACATTGTCCTTTGCCCTTCTGCTCCGAGAGGCAGAGAGCACCTCGGCAGACGCAGTGCAGAGGGAAAGGACACAGTATCCGAGGGAGCGTGGCGCCGCTTAGGCGGGCAAAGCAGAAAGGTGCCGCCCGGCACTGGCTTTGACTCCCTGAGCTTCCTTGCTAGGACAGCAGCTGCCGAAAGCTGGCAACTAGGCTGCCAGAGTGCAGAATGTCGGCGGTCTGGCACGCCTGCTTGCCGAAAGCCAGGATCAGCGAGACAGCGTGCTAGGCTCTGTTTCACAGCACCCTGGAGAACACGCCCTTGAAGAATGCCCTCTCTGCTCCGCAAAAGCTCTGCCACAGTGAAGGTGGAAGAAGCAGCCTGTGGCCACGGGCAGAGCTGGTCAACAGCTGCGCCTAACTTGCCCAAGCTGCGAGAGCATTCTCAGCCGAGTTCTGCTTTGACAGAGCTATTGCTGAACTTTTGCAGCCCCGGAGGCTGCTGAAACCAAGGCTGTGTTCTGCCTCTTCATTCTTGCCTTCCTGTGCTCCAGCGAGAAGTGAAGCTCTGGCACGGCATTCAGCTTTGCCGCCTCTCTGCACGGAAAGCACTAGACAGAACTAGTGTGCTTCGTGCATGCTCTCTCCTCGCTTTTATGGTCACTGCTCTGCTTTTTGCTTGGCAGCGTTCCAAGGGTCCACGGCATACCTCTTGCACAGCGAGAGGTGGCCGGCGAGGAATACTTGCTGGCTTAAGTCGTTCCATGCTCAAGGCATTCATCAGAGCAACACCATGGGGGAAAAGAGGGGGGAACATTGCAGGACAAATTTCTATGCTGGAACAGGATTGTCTGCGAGACAGCTCTCCGCAGCGCTAGTATTTGGCCAGGCTGAAATCAGCGCCACGGGAAGCCAATCTGACAAGCGGAGTGCAACGAGCGCGGCGATATGGGGCCACTTGGCAGGTGGCCGAAGAAAGACGGCTGCCCCGCGAATGGGGTGCCAGAAGGCAAGTTTCAGCAGGGCGTTGCGGGCGAGCTTAATGTGTAGCCGCAGTTGTTCTAGGCGAGATTGTAGCCGAGAAGCTTTCCGTCTCCATTCACGAGACAAGAAAAGCAGAACGCAATGGTCTAGAGGGTTGAGAAGAAAAGTGCTCGTAGCGAGCTCGTTGCGGCAGAAGCGAAAGCCAGGAGCAGCGTGCTCGCTGCGAGAAGTAGACGGCGCTTCGCCTCCTTGGGAAGGAAATCGCGTCTGGGCACGAACGGCAGCCAGCGAAGCTTCAGAACAGCAGGCTGTTCTGCTCAGCGTGCGAGCCTGAAGTGAGTGGCAAGGGCTAAGGGGACAGTTCCAAGGCATCTAGCTTTCCTGCCTGCAATGCCATTTCTACCCTGCTGTGGAAAACATTGTCCTTTGCCCTTCTGCTCCGAGAGGCAGAGAGCACCTCGGCAGACGCAGTGCAGAGGGAAAGGACACAGTATCCGAGGGAGCGTGGCGCCGCTTAGGCGGGCAAAGCAGAAAGGTGCCGCCCGGCACTGGCTTTGACTCCCTGAGCTTCCTTGCTAGGACAGCAGCCGCCGAAAGCTGGCAACTAGGCTGCCAGAGTGCAGAATGTCGGCGGTCTGGCACGCCTGCTTGCCGAAAGCCAGGATCAGCGAGACAGCGTGCTAGGCTCTGTTTCACAGCACCCTGGAGAACACGCCCTTGAAGAATGCCCTCTCTGCTCCGCAAAAGCTCTGCCACAGTGAAGGTGGAAGAAGCAGCCTGTGGCCACGGGCAGAGCTGGTCAACAGCTGCGCCTAACTTGCCCAAGCTGCGAGAGCATTCTCAGCCGAGTTCTGCTTTGACAGAGCTATTGCTGAACTTTTGCAGCCCCGGAGGCTGCTGAAACCAAGGCTGTGTTCTGCCTCTTCATTCTTGCCTTCCTGTGCTCCAGCGAGAAGTGAAGCTCTGGCACGGCATTCAGCTTTGCCGCCTCTCTGCACGGAAAGCACTAGACAGAACTAGTGTGCTTCGTGCATGCTCTCTCCTCGCTTTTATGGTCACTGCTCTGCTTTTTGCTTGGCAGCGTTCCAAGGGTCCACGGCATACCTCTTGCACAGCGAGAGGTGGCCGGCGAGGAATACTTGCTGGCTTAAGTCGTTCCATGCTCAAGGCATTCATCAGAGCAACACCATGGGGGAAAAGAGGGGGGAACATTGCAGGACAAATTTCTATGCTGGAACAGGATTGTCTGCGAGACAGCTCTCCGCAGCGCTAGTATTTGGCCAGGCTGAAATCAGCGCCACGGGAAGCCAATCTGACAAGCGGAGTGCAACGAGCGCGGCGATATGGGGCCACTTGGCAGGTGGCCGAAGAAAGACGGCTGCCCCGCGAATGGGGTGCCAGAAGGCAAGTTTCAGCAGGGCGTTGCGGGCGAGCTTAATGTGTAGCCGCAGTTGTTCTAGGCGAGATTGTAGCCGAGAAGCTTTCCGTCTCCATTCACGAGACAAGAAAAGCAGAACGCAATGGTCTAGAGGGTTGAGAAGAAAAGTGCTCGTAGCGAGCTCGTTGCGGCAGAAGCGAAAGCCAGGAGCAGCGTGCTCGCTGCGAGAAGTAGACGGCGCTTCGCCTCCTTGGGAAGGAAATCGCGTCTGGGCACGAACGGCAGCCAGCGAAGCTTCAGAACCGCAGGCTGTTCTGCTCAGCGTACGAGCCTGAAGTGAGTGGCAAGGGCTAAGGGGACAGTTCCAAGGCATCTAGCTTTCCTGCTAGCAATGCCATTTCTACCCTGCTGTGGAAAACATTGTCCTTTGCCCTTCTGCTCCGAGAGGCAGAGAGCACCTCGGCAGACGCAGTGCAGAGGGAAAGGACACAGTATCCGAGGGAGCGTGGCGCCGCTTAGGCGGGCAAAGCAGAAAGGTGCCGCCCGGCACTGGCTTTGACTCCCTGAGCTTCCTTGCTAGGACAGCAGCCGCCGAAAGCTGGCAACTAGGCTGCCAGAGTGCAGAATGTCGGCGGTCTGGCACGCCTGCTTGCCGAAAGCCAGGATCAGCGAGACAGCGTGCTAGGCTCTGTTTCACAGCACCCTGGAGAACACGCCCTTGAAGAATGCCCTCTCTGCTCCGCAAAAGCTCTGCCACAGTGAAGGTGGAAGAAGCAGCCTGTGGCCACGGGCAGAGCTGGTCAACAGCTGCGCCTAACTTGCCCAAGCTGCGAGAGCATTCTCAGCCGAGTTCTGCTTTGACAGAGCTATTGCTAAACTTTTGCAGCCCCGGAGGCTGCTGAAACCAAGGCTGTGTTCTGCCTCTTCATTCTTGCCTTCCTGTGCTCCAGCGAGAAGTGAAGCTCTGGCACGGCATTCAGCTTTGCCGCCTCTCTGCACGGAAAGCACTAGACAGAACTAGTGTGCTTCGTGCATGCTCTCTCCTCGCTTTTATGGTCACTGCTCTGCTTTTTGCTTGGCAGCGTTCCAAGGGTCCACGGCATACCTCTTGCACAGCGAGAGGTGGCCGGCGAGGAATACTTGCTGGCTTAAGTCGTTCCATGCTCAAGGCATTCATCAGAGCAACACCATGGGGGAAAAGAGGGGGGAACATTGCAGGACAAATTTCTATGCTGGAACAGGATTGTCTGCGAGACAGCTCTCCGCAGCGCTAGTATTTGGCCAGGCTGAAATCAGCGCCACGGGAAGCCAATCTGACAAGCGGAGTGCAACGAGCGCGGCGATATGGGGCCACTTGGCAGGTGGCCGAAGAAAGACGGCTGCCCCGCGAATGGGGTGCCAGAAGGCAAGTTTCAGCAGGGCGTTCCGGGCGAGCTTAATGTGTAGCCGCAGTTGTTCTAGGCGAGATTGTAGCCGAGAAGCTTTCCGTCTCCATTCACGAGACAAGAAAAGCAGAACGCAATGGTCTAGAGGGTTGAGAAGAAAAGTGCTCGTAGCGAGCTCGTTGCGGCAGAAGCGAAAGCCAGGAGCAGCGTGCTCGCTGCGAGAAGTAGACGGCGCTTCGCCTCCTTGGGAAGGAAATCGCGTCTGGGCACGAACGGCAGCCAGCGAAGCTTCAGAACAGCAGGCTGTTCTGCTCAGCGTGCGAGCCTGAAGTGAGTGGCAAGGGCTAAGGGGACAGTTCCAAGGCATCTAGCTTTCCTGCCTGCAATGCCATTTCTACCCTGCTGTGGAAAACATTGTCCTTTGCCCTTCTGCTCCGAGAGGCAGAGAGCACCTCGGCAGACGCAGTGCAGAGGGAAAGGACACAGTATCCGAGGGAGCGTGGCGCCGCTTAGGCGGGCAAAGCAGAAAGGTGCCGCCCGGCACTGGCTTTGACTCCCTGAGCTTCCTTGCTAGGACAGCAGCCGCCGAAAGCTGGCAACTAGGCTGCCAGAGTGCAGAATGTCGGCGGTCTGGCACGCCTGCTTGCCGAAAGCCAGGATCAGCGAGACAGCGTGCTAGGCTCTGTTTCACAGCACCCTGGAGAACACGCCCTTGAAGAATGCCCTCTCTGCTCCGCAAAAGCTCTGCCACAGTGAAGGTGGAAGAAGCAGCCTGTGGCCACGGGCAGAGCTGGTCAACAGCTGCGCCTAACTTGCCCAAGCTGCGAGAGCATTCTCAGCCGAGTTCTGCTTTGACAGAGCTATTGCTGAACTTTTGCAGCCCCGGAGGCTGCTGAAACCAAGGCTGTGTTCTGCCTCTTCATTCTTGCCTTCCTGTGCTCCAGCGAGAAGTGAAGCTCTGGCACGGCATTCAGCTTTGCCGCCTCTCTGCACGGAAAGCACTAGACAGAACTAGTGTGCTTCGTGCATGCTCTCTCCTCGCTTTTATGGTCACTGCTCTGCTTTTTGCTTGGCAGCGTTCCAAGGGTCCACGGCATACCTCTTGCACAGCGAGAGGTGGCCGGCGAGGAATACTTGCTGGCTTAAGTCGTTCCATGCTCAAGGCATTCATCAGAGCAACACCATGGGGGAAAAGAGGGGGGAACATTGCAGGACAAATTTCTATGCTGGAACAGGATTGTCTGCGAGACAGCGCTCCGCAGCGCTAGTATTTGGCCAGGCTGAAATCAGCGCCACGGGAAGCCAATCTGACAAGCGGAGTGCAACGAGCGCGGCGATATGGGGCCACTTGGCAGGTGGCCGAAGAAAGACGGCTGCCCCGCGAATGGGGTGCCAGAAGGCAAGTTTCAGCAGGGCGTTGCGGGCGAGCTTAATGTGTAGCCGCAGTTGTTCTAGGCGAGATTGTAGCCGAGAAGCTTTCCGTCTCCATTCACGAGACAAGAAAAGCAGAACGCAATGGTCTAGAGGGTTGAGAAGAAAAGTGCTCGTAGCGAGCTCGTTGCGGCAGAAGCGAAAGCCAGGAGCAGCGTGCTCGCTGCGAGAAGTAGACGGCGCTTCGCCTCCTTGGGAAGGAAATCGCGTCTGGGCACGAACGGCAGCCAGCGAAGCTTCAGAACAGCAGGCTGTTCTGCTCAGCGTGCGAGCCTGAAGTGAGTGGCAAGGGCTAAGGGGACAGTTCCAAGGCATCTAGCTTTCCTGCCTGCAATGCCATTTCTACCCTGCTGTGGAAAACATTGTCCTTTGCCCTTCTGCTCCGAGAGGCAGAGAGCACCTCGGCAGACGCAGTGCAGAGGGAAAGGACACAGTATCCGAGGGAGCGTGGCGCCGCTTAGGCGGGCAAAGCAGAAAGGTGCCGCCCGGCACTGGCTTTGACTCCCTGAGCTTCCTTGCTAGGACAGCAGCCGCCGAAAGCTGGCAACTAGGCTGCCAGAGTGCAGAATGTCGGCGGTCTGGCACGCCTGCTTGCCGAAAGCCAGGATCAGCGAGACAGCGTGCTAGGCTCTGTTTCACAGCACCCTGGAGAACACGCCCTTGAAGAATGCCCTCTCTGCTCCGCAAAAGCTCTGCCACAGTGAAGGTGGAAGAAGCAGCCTGTGGCCACGGGCAGAGCTGGTCAACAGCTGCGCCTAACTTGCCCAAGCTGCGAGAGCATTCTCAGCCGAGTTCTGCTTTGACAGAGCTATTGCTGAACTTTTGCAGCCCCGGAGGCTGCTGAAACCAAGGCTGTGTTCTGCCTCTTCATTCTTGCCTTCCTGTGCTCCAGCGAGAAGTGAAGCTCTGGCACGGCATTCAGCTTTGCCGCCTCTCTGCACGGAAAGCACTAGACAGAACTAGTGTGCTTCGTGCATGCTCTCTCCTCGCTTTTATGGTCACTGCTCTGCTTTTTGCTTGGCAGCGTTCCAAGGGTCCACGGCATACCTCTTGCACAGCGAGAGGTGGCCGGCGAGGAATACTTGCTGGCTTAAGTCGTTCCATGCTCAAGGCATTCATCAGAGCAACACCATGGGGGAAAAGAGGGGGGAACATTGCAGGACAAATTTCTATGCTGGAACAGGATTGTCTGCGAGACAGCTCTCCGCAGCGCTAGTATTTGGCCAGGCTGAAATCAGCGCCACGGGAAGCCAATCTGACAAGCGGAGTGCAACGAGCGCGGCGATATGGGGCCATTTGGCAGGTGGCCGAAGAAAGACGGCTGCCCCGCGAATGGGGTGCCAGAAGGCAAGTTTCAGCAGGGCGTTGCGGGCGAGCTTAATGTGTAGCCGCAGTTGTTCTAGGCGAGATTGTAGCCGAGAAGCTTTCCGTCTCCATTCACGAGACAAGAAAAGCAGAACGCAATGGTCTAGAGGGTTGAGAAGAAAAGTGCTCGTAGCGAGCTCGTTGCGGCAGAAGCGAAAGCCAGGAGCAGCGTGCTCGCTGCGAGAAGTAGACGGCGCTTCGCCTCCTTGGGAAGGAAATCGCGTCTGGGCACGAACGGCAGCCAGCGAAGCTTCAGAACAGCAGGCTGTTCTGCTCAGCGTACGAGCCTGAAGTGAGTGGCAAGGGCTAAGGGGACAGTTCCAAGGCATCTAGCTTTCCTGCTAGCAATGCCATTTCTACCCTGCTGTGGAAAACATTGTCCTTTGCCCTTCTGCTCCGAGAGGCAGAGAGCACCTCGGCAGACGCAGTGCAGAGGGAAAGGACACAGTATCCGAGGGAGCGTGGCGCCGCTTAGGCGGGCAAAGCAGAAAGGTGCCGCCCGGCACTGGCTTTGACTCCCTGAGCTTCCTTGCTAGGACAGCAGCCGCCGAAAGCTGGCAACTAGGCTGCCAGAGTGCAGAATGTCGGCGGTCTGGCACGCCTGCTTGCCGAAAGCCAGGATCAGCGAGACAGCGTGCTAGGCTCTGTTTCACAGCACCCTGGAGAACACGCCCTTGAAGAATGCCCTCTCTGCTCCGCAAAAGCTCTGCCACAGTGAAGGTGGAAGAAGCAGCCTGTGGCCACGGGCAGAGCTGGTCAACAGCTGCGCCTAACTTGCCCAAGCTGCGAGAGCATTCTCAGCCGAGTTCTGCTTTGACAGAGCTATTGCTGAACTTTTGCAGCCCCGGAGGCTGCTGAAACCAAGGCTGTGTTCTGCCTCTTCATTCTTGCCTTCCTGTGCTCCAGCGAGAAGTGAAGCTCTGGCACGGCATTCAGCTTTGCCGCCTCTCTGCACGGAAAGCACTAGACAGAACTAGTGTGCTTCGTGCATGCTCTCTCCTCGCTTTTATGGTCACTGCTCTGCTTTTTGCTTGGCAGCGTTCCAAGGGTCCACGGCATACCTCTTGCACAGCGAGAGGTGGCCGGCGAGGAATACTTGCTGGCTTAAGTCGTTCCATGCTCAAGGCATTCATCAGAGCAACACCATGGGGGAAAAGAGGGGGGAACATTGCAGGACAAATTTCTATGCTGGAACAGGATTGTCTGCGAGACAGCTCTCCGCAGCGCTAGTATTTGGCCAGGCTGAAATCAGCGCCACGGGAAGCCAATCTGACAAGCGGAGTGCAACGAGCGCGGCGATATGGGGCCACTTGGCAGGTGGCCGAAGAAAGACGGCTGCCCCGCGAATGGGGTGCCAGAAGGCAAGTTTCAGCAGGGCGTTGCGGGCGAGCTTAATGTGTAGCCGCAGTTGTTCTAGGCGAGATTGTAGCCGAGAAGCTTTCCGTCTCCATTCACGAGACAAGAAAAGCAGAACGCAATGGTCTAGAGGGTTGAGAAGAAAAGTGCTCGTAGCGAGCTCGTTGCGGCAGAAGCGAAAGCCAGGAGCAGCGTGCTCGCTGCGAGAAGTAGACGGCGCTTCGCCTCCTTGGGAAGGAAATCGCGTCTGGGCACGAACGGCAGCCAGCGAAGCTTCAGAACAGCAGGCTGTTCTGCTCAGCGTGCGAGCCTGAAGTGAGTGGCAAGGGCTAAGGGGACAGTTCCAAGGCATCTAGCTTTCCTGCCTGCAATGCCATTTCTACCCTGCTGTGGAAAACATTGTCCTTTGCCCTTCTGCTCCGAGAGGCAGAGAGCACCTCGGCAGACGCAGTGCAGAGGGAAAGGACACAGTATCCGAGGGAGCGTGGCGCCGCTTAGGCGGGCAAAGCAGAAAGGTGCCGCCCGGCACTGGCTTTGACTCCCTGAGCTTCCTTGCTAGGACAGCAGCTGCCGAAAGCTGGCAACTAGGCTGCCAGAGTGCAGAATGTCGGCGGTCTGGCACGCCTGCTTGCCGAAAGCCAGGATCAGCGAGACAGCGTGCTAGGCTCTGTTTCACAGCACCCTGGAGAACACGCCCTTGAAGAATGCCCTCTCTGCTCCGCAAAAGCTCTGCCACAGTGAAGGTGGAAGAAGCAGCCTGTGGCCACGGGCAGAGCTGGTCAACAGCTGCGCCTAACTTGCCCAAGCTGCGAGAGCATTCTCAGCCGAGTTCTGCTTTGACAGAGCTATTGCTGAACTTTTGCAGCCCCGGAGGCTGCTGAAACCAAGGCTGTGTTCTGCCTCTTCATTCTTGCCTTCCTGTGCTCCAGCGAGAAGTGAAGCTCTGGCACGGCATTCAGCTTTGCCGCCTCTCTGCACGGAAAGCACTAGACAGAACTAGTGTGCTTCGTGCATGCTCTCTCCTCGCTTTTATGGTCACTGCTCTGCTTTTTGCTTGGCAGCGTTCCAAGGGTCCACGGCATACCTCTTGCACAGCGAGAGGTGGCCGGCGAGGAATACTTGCTGGCTTAAGTCGTTCCATGCTCAAGGCATTCATCAGAGCAACACCATGGGGGAAAAGAGGGGGGAACATTGCAGGACAAATTTCTATGCTGGAACAGGATTGTCTGCGAGACAGCTCTCCGCAGCGCTAGTATTTGGCCAGGCTGAAATCAGCGCCACGGGAAGCCAATCTGACAAGCGGAGTGCAACGAGCGCGGCGATATGGGGCCACTTGGCAGGTGGCCGAAGAAAGACGGCTGCCCCGCGAATGGGGTGCCAGAAGGCAAGTTTCAGCAGGGCGTTGCGGGCGAGCTTAATGTGTAGCCGCAGTTGTTCTAGGCGAGATTGTAGCCGAGAAGCTTTCCGTCTCCATTCACGAGACAAGAAAAGCAGAACGCAATGGTCTAGAGGGTTGAGAAGAAAAGTGCTCGTAGCGAGCTCGTTGCGGCAGAAGCGAAAGCCAGGAGCAGCGTGCTCGCTGCGAGAAGTAGACGGCGCTTCGCCTCCTTGGGAAGGAAATCGCGTCTGGGCACGAACGGCAGCCAGCGAAGCTTCAGAACAGCAGGCTGTTCTGCTCAGCGTGCGAGCCTGAAGTGAGTGGCAAGGGCTAAGGGGACAGTTCCAAGGCATCTAGCTTTCCTGCCTGCAATGCCATTTCTACCCTGCTGTGGAAAACATTGTCCTTTGCCCTTCTGCTCCGAGAGGCAGAGAGCACCTCGGCAGACGCAGTGCAGAGGGAAAGGACACAGTATCCGAGGGAGCGTGGCGCCGCTTAGGCGGGCAAAGCAGAAAGGTGCCGCCCGGCACTGGCTTTGACTCCCTGAGCTTCCTTGCTAGGACAGCAGCCGCCGAAAGCTGGCAACTAGGCTGCCAGAGTGCAGAATGTCGGCGGTCTGGCACGCCTGCTTGCCGAAAGCCAGGATCAGCGAGACAGCGTGCTAGGCTCTGTTTCACAGCACCCTGGAGAACACGCCCTTGAAGAATGCCCTCTCTGCTCCGCAAAAGCTCTGCCACAGTGAAGGTGGAAGAAGCAGCCTGTGGCCACGGGCAGAGCTGGTCAACAGCTGCGCCTAACTTGCCCAAGCTGCGAGAGCATTCTCAGCCGAGTTCTGCTTTGACAGAGCTATTGCTGAACTTTTGCAGCCCCGGAGGCTGCTGAAACCAAGGCTGTGTTCTGCCTCTTCATTCTTGCCTTCCTGTGCTCCAGCGAGAAGTGAAGCTCTGGCACGGCATTCAGCTTTGCCGCCTCTCTGCACGGAAAGCACTAGACAGAACTAGTGTGCTTCGTGCATGCTCTCTCCTCGCTTTTATGGTCACTGCTCTGCTTTTTGCTTGGCAGCGTTCCAAGGGTCCACGGCATACCTCTTGCACAGCGAGAGGTGGCCGGCGAGGAATACTTGCTGGCTTAAGTCGTTCCATGCTCAAGGCATTCATCAGAGCAACACCATGGGGGAAAAGAGGGGGGAACATTGCAGGACAAATTTCTATGCTGGAACAGGATTGTCTGCGAGACAGCTCTCCGCAGCGCTAGTATTTGGCCAGGCTGAAATCAGCGCCACGGGAAGCCAATCTGACAAGCGGAGTGCAACGAGCGCGGCGATATGGGGCCACTTGGCAGGTGGCCGAAGAAAGACGGCTGCCCCGCGAATGGGGTGCCAGAAGGCAAGTTTCAGCAGGGCGTTCCGGGCGAGCTTAATGTGTAGCCGCAGTTGTTCTAGGCGAGATTGTAGCCGAGAAGCTTTCCGTCTCCATTCACGAGACAAGAAAAGCAGAACGCAATGGTCTAGAGGGTTGAGAAGAAAAGTGCTCGTAGCGAGCTCGTTGCGGCAGAAGCGAAAGCCAGGAGCAGCGTGCTCGCTGCGAGAAGTAGACGGCGCTTCGCCTCCTTGGGAAGGAAATCGCGTCTGGGCACGAACGGCAGCCAGCGAAGCTTCAGAACCGCAGGCTGTTCTGCTCAGCGTGCGAGCCTGAAGTGAGTGGCAAGGGCTAAGGGGACAGTTCCAAGGCATCTAGCTTTCCTGCCTGCAATGCCATTTCTACCCTGCTGTGGAAAACATTGTCCTTTGCCCTTCTGCTCCGAGAGGCAGAGAGCACCTCGGCAGACGCAGTGCAGAGGGAAAGGACACAGTATCCGAGGGAGCGTGGCGCCGCTTAGGCGGGCAAAGCAGAAAGGTGCCGCCCGGCACTGGCTTTGACTCCCTGAGCTTCCTTGCTAGGACAGCAGCCGCCGAAAGCTGGCAACTAGGCTGCCAGAGTGCAGAATGTCGGCGGTCTGGCACGCCTGCTTGCCGAAAGCCAGGATCAGCGAGACAGCGTGCTAGGCTCTGTTTCACAGCACCCTGGAGAACACGCCCTTGAAGAATGCCCTCTCTGCTCCGCAAAAGCTCTGCCACAGTGAAGGTGGAAGAAGCAGCCTGTGGCCACGGGCAGAGCTGGTCAACAGCTGCGCCTAACTTGCCCAAGCTGCGAGAGCATTCTCAGCCGAGTTCTGCTTTGACAGAGCTATTGCTGAACTTTTGCAGCCCCGGAGGCTGCTGAAACCAAGGCTGTGTTCTGCCTCTTCATTCTTGCCTTCCTGTGCTCCAGCGAGAAGTGAAGCTCTGGCACGGCATTCAGCTTTGCCGCCTCTCTGCACGGAAAGCACTAGACAGAACTAGTGTGCTTCGTGCATGCTCTCTCCTCGCTTTTATGGTCACTGCTCTGCTTTTTGCTTGGCAGCGTTCCAAGGGTCCACGGCATACCTCTTGCACAGCGAGAGGTGGCCGGCGAGGAATACTTGCTGGCTTAAGTCGTTCCATGCTCAAGGCATTCATCAGAGCAACACCATGGGGGAAAAGAGGGGGGAACATTGCAGGACAAATTTCTATGCTGGAACAGGATTGTCTGCGAGACAGCTCTCCGCAGCGCTAGTATTTGGCCAGGCTGAAATCAGCGCCACGGGAAGCCAATCTGACAAGCGGAGTGCAACGAGCGCGGCGATATGGGGCCACTTGGCAGGTGGCCGAAGAAAGACGGCTGCCCCGCGAATGGGGTGCCAGAAGGCAAGTTTCAGCAGGGCGTTCCGGGCGAGCTTAATGTGTAGCCGCAGTTGTTCTAGGCGAGATTGTAGCCGAGAAGCTTTCCGTCTCCATTCACGACACAAGAAAAGCAGAACGCAATGGTCTAGAGGGTTGAGAAGAAAAGTGCTCGTAGCGAGCTCGTTGCGGCAGAAGCGAAAGCCAGGAGCAGCGTGCTCGCTGCGAGAAGTAGACGGCGCTTCGCCTCCTTGGGAAGGAAATCGCGTCTGGGCACGAACGGCAGCCAGCGAAGCTTCAGAACAGCAGGCTGTTCTGCTCAGCGTGCGAGCCTGAAGTGAGTGGCAAGGGCTAAGGGGACAGTTCCAAGGCATCTAGCTTTCCTGCCTGCAATGCCATTTCTACCCTGCTGTGGAAAACATTGTCCTTTGCCCTTCTGCTCCGAGAGGCAGAGAGCACCTCGGCAGACGCAGTGCAGAGGGAAAGGACACAGTATCCGAGGGAGCGTGGCGCCGCTTAGGCGGGCAAAGCAGAAAGGTGCCGCCCGGCACTGGCTTTGACTCCCTGAGCTTCCTTGCTAGGACAGCAGCTGCCGAAAGCTGGCAACTAGGCTGCCAGAGTGCAGAATGTCGGCGGTCTGGCACGCCTGCTTGCCGAAAGCCAGGATCAGCGAGACAGCGTGCTAGGCTCTGTTTCACAGCACCCTGGAGAACACGCCCTTGAAGAATGCCCTCTCTGCTCCGCAAAAGCTCTGCCACAGTGAAGGTGGAAGAAGCAGCCTGTGGCCACGGGCAGAGCTGGTCAACAGCTGCGCCTAACTTGCCCAAGCTGCGAGAGCATTCTCAGCCGAGTTCTGCTTTGACAGAGCTATTGCTGAACTTTTGCAGCCCCGGAGGCTGCTGAAACCAAGGCTGTGTTCTGCCTCTTCATTCTTGCCTTCCTGTGCTCCAGCGAGAAGTGAAGCTCTGGCACGGCATTCAGCTTTGCCGCCTCTCTGCACGGAAAGCACTAGACAGAACTAGTGTGCTTCGTGCATGCTCTCTCCTCGCTTTTATGGTCACTGCTCTGCTTTTTGCTTGGCAGCGTTCCAAGGCTCCACGGCATACCTCTTGCACAGCGAGAGGTGGCCGGCGAGGAATACTTGCTGGCTTAAGTCGTTCCATGCTCAAGGCATTCATCAGAGCAACACCATGGGGGAAAAGAGGGGGGAACATTGCAGGACAAATTTCTATGCTGGAACAGGATTGTCTGCGAGACAGCTCTCCGCAGCGCTAGTATTTGGCCAGGCTGAAATCAGCGCCACGGGAAGCCAATCTGACAAGCGGAGTGCAACGAGCGCGGCGATATGGGGCCACTTGGCAGGTGGCCGAAGAAAGACGGCTGCCCCGCGAATGGGGTGCCAGAAGGCAAGTTTCAGCAGGGCGTTGCGGGCGAGCTTAATGTGTAGCCGCAGTTGTTCTAGGCGAGATTGTAGCCGAGAAGCTTTCCGTCTCCATTCACGAGACAAGAAAAGCAGAACGCAATGGTCTAGAGGGTTGAGAAGAAAAGTGCTCGTAGCGAGCTCGTTGCGGCAGAAGCGAAAGCCAGGAGCAGCGTGCTCGCTGCGAGAAGTAGACGGCGCTTCGCCTCCTTGGGAAGGAAATCACGTCTGGGCACGAACGGCAGCCAGCGAAGCTTCAGAACCGCAGGCTGTTCTGCTCAGCGTACGAGCCTGAAGTGAGTGGCAAGGGCTAAGGGGACAGTTCCAAGGCATCTAGCTTTCCTGCTAGCAATGCCATTTCTACCCTGCTGTGGAAAACATTCTCCTTTGCCCTTCTGCTCCGAGAGGCAGAGAGCACCTCGGCAGACGCAGTGCAGAGGGAAAGGACACAGTATCCGAGGGAGCGTGGCGCCGCTTAGGCGGGCAAAGCAGAAAGGTGCCGCCCGGCACTGGCTTTGACTCCCTGAGCTTCCTTGCTAGGACAGCAGCTGCCGAAAGCTGGCAACTAGGCTGCCAGAGTGCAGAATGTCGGCGGTCTGGCACGCCTGCTTGCCGAAAGCCAGGATCAGCGAGACAGCGTGCTAGGCTCTGTTTCACAGCACCCTGGAGAACACGCCCTTGAAGAATGCCCTCTCTGCTCCGCAAAAGCTCTGCCACAGTGAAGGTGGAAGAAGCAGCCTGTGGCCACGGGCAGAGCTGGTCAACAGCTGCGCCTAACTTGCCCAAGCTGCGAGAGCATTCTCAGCCGAGTTCTGCTTTGACAGAGCTATTGCTGAACTTTTGCAGCCCCGGAGGCTGCTGAAACCAAGGCTGTGTTCTGCCTCTTCATTCTTGCCTTCCTGTGCTCCAGCGAGAAGTGAAGCTCTGGCACGGCATTCAGCTTTGCCGCCTCTCTGCACGGAAAGCACTAGACAGAACTAGTGTGCTTCGTGCATGCTCTCTCCTCGCTTTTATGGTCACTGCTCTGCTTTTTGCTTGGCAGCGTTCCAAGGGTCCACGGCATACCTCTTGCACAGCGAGAGGTGGCCGGCGAGGAATACTTGCTGGCTTAAGTCGTTCCATGCTCAAGGCATTCATCAGAGCAACACCATGGGGGAAAAGAGGGGGGAACATTGCAGGACAAATTTCTATGCTGGAACAGGATTGTCTGCGAGACAGCTCTCCGCAGCGCTAGTATTTGGCCAGGCTGAAATCAGCGCCACGGGAAGCCAATCTGACAAGCGGAGTGCAACGAGCGCGGCGATATGGGGCCACTTGGCAGGTGGCCGAAGAAAGACGGCTGCCCCGCGAATGGGGTGCCAGAAGGCAAGTTTCAGCAGGGCGTTGCGGGCGAGCTTAATGTGTAGCCGCAGTTGTTCTAGGCGAGATTGTAGCCGAGAAGCTTTCCGTCTCCATTCACGAGACAAGAAAAGCAGAACGCAATGGTCTAGAGGGTTGAGAAGAAAAGTGCTCGTAGCGAGCTCGTTGCGGCAGAAGCGAAAGCCAGGAGCAGCGTGCTCGCTGCGAGAAGTAGACGGCGCTTCGCCTCCTTGGGAAGGAAATCGCGTCTGGGCACGAACGGCAGCCAGCGAAGCTTCAGAACAGCAGGCTGTTCTGCTCAGCGTGCGAGCCTGAAGTGAGTGGCAAGGGCTAAGGGGACAGTTCCAAGGCATCTAGCTTTCCTGCCTGCAATGCCATTTCTACCCTGCTGTGGAAAACATTGTCCTTTGCCCTTCTGCTCCGAGAGGCAGAGAGCACCTCGGCAGACGCAGTGCAGAGGGAAAGGACACAGTATCCGAGGGAGCGTGGCGCCGCTTAGGCGGGCAAAGCAGAAAGGTGCCGCCCGGCACTGGCTTTGACTCCCTGAGCTTCCTTGCTAGGACAGCAGCCGCCGAAAGCTGGCAACTAGGCTGCCAGAGTGCAGAATGTCGGCGGTCTGGCACGCCTGCTTGCCGAAAGCCAGGATCAGCGAGACAGCGTGCTAGGCTCTGTTTCACAGCACCCTGGAGAACACGCCCTTGAAGAATGCCCTCTCTGCTCCGCAAAAGCTCTGCCACAGTGAAGGTGGAAGAAGCAGCCTGTGGCCACGGGCAGAGCTGGTCAACAGCTGCGCCTAACTTGCCCAAGCTGCGAGAGCATTCTCAGCCGAGTTCTGCTTTGACAGAGCTATTGCTGAACTTTTGCGGTCCCGGAGGCTGCTGAAACCAAGGCTGTGTTCTGCCTCTTCATTCTTGCCTTCCTGTGCTCCAGCGAGAAGTGAAGCTCTGGCACGGCATTCAGCTTTGCCGCCTCTCTGCACGGAAAGCACTAGACAGAACTAGTGTGCTTCGTGCATGCTCTCTCCTCGCTTTTATGGTCACTGCTCTGCTTTTTGCTTGGCAGCGTTCCAAGGGTCCACGGCATACCTCTTGCACAGCGAGAGGTGGCCGGCGAGGAATACTTGCTGGCTTAAGTCGTTCCATGCTCAAGGCATTCATCAGAGCAACACCATGGGGGAAAAGAGGGGGGAACATTGCAGGACAAATTTCTATGCTGGAACAGGATTGTCTGCGAGACAGCTCTCCGCAGCGCTAGTATTTGGCCAGGCTGAAATCAGCGCCACGGGAAGCCAATCTGACAAGCGGAGTGCAACGAGCGCGGCGATATGGGGCCACTTGGCAGGTGGCCGAAGAAAGACGGCTGCCCCGCGAATGGGGTGCCAGAAGGCAAGTTTCAGCAGGGCGTTGCGGGCGAGCTTAATGTGTAGCCGCAGTTGTTCTAGGCGAGATTGTAGCCGAGAAGCTTTCCGTCTCCATTCACGAGACAAGAAAAGCAGAACGCAATGGTCTAGAGGGTTGAGAAGAAAAGTGCTCGTAGCGAGCTCGTTGCGGCAGAAGCGAAAGCCAGGAGCAGCGTGCTCGCTGCGAGAAGTAGACGGCGCTTCGCCTCCTTGGGAAGGAAATCGCGTCTGGGCACGAACGGCAGCCAGCGAAGCTTCAGAACAGCAGGCTGTTCTGCTCAGCGTGCGAGCCTGAAGTGAGTGGCAAGGGCTAAGGGGACAGTTCCAAGGCATCTAGCTTTCCTGCCTGCAATGCCATTTCTACCCTGCTGTGGAAAACATTGTCCTTTGCCCTTCTGCTCCGAGAGGCAGAGAGCACCTCGGCAGACGCAGTGCAGAGGGAAAGGACACAGTATCCGAGGGAGCGTGGCGCCGCTTAGGCGGGCAAAGCAGAAAGGTGCCGCCCGGCACTGGCTTTGACTCCCTGAGCTTCCTTGCTAGGACAGCAGCTGCCGAAAGCTGGCAACTAGGCTGCCAGAGTGCAGAATGTCGGCGGTCTGGCACGCCTGCTTGCCGAAAGCCAGGATCAGCGAGACAGCGTGCTAGGCTCTGTTTCACAGCACCCTGGAGAACACGCCCTTGAAGAATGCCCTCTCTGCTCCGCAAAAGCTCTGCCACAGTGAAGGTGGAAGAAGCAGCCTGTGGCCACGGGCAGAGCTGGTCAACAGCTGCGCCTAACTTGCCCAAGCTGCGAGAGCATTCTCAGCCGAGTTCTGCTTTGACAGAGCTATTGCTGAACTTTTGCAGCCCCGGAGGCTGCTGAAACCAAGGCTGTGTTCTGCCTCTTCATTCTTGCCTTCCTGTGCTCCAGCGAGAAGTGAAGCTCTGGCACGGCATTCAGCTTTGCCGCCTCTCTGCACGGAAAGCACTAGACAGAACTAGTGTGCTTCGTGCATGCTCTCTCCTCGCTTTTATGGTCACTGCTCTGCTTTTTGCTTGGCAGCGTTCCAAGGGTCCACGGCATACCTCTTGCACAGCGAGAGGTGGCCGGCGAGGAATACTTGCTGGCTTAAGTCGTTCCATGCTCAAGGCATTCATCAGAGCAACACCATGGGGGAAAAGAGGGGGGAACATTGCAGGACAAATTTCTATGCTGGAACAGGATTGTCTGCGAGACAGCTCTCCGCAGCGCTAGTATTTGGCCAGGCTGAAATCAGCGCCACGGGAAGCCAATCTGACAAGCGGAGTGCAACGAGCGCGGCGATATGGGGCCACTTGGCAGGTGGCCGAAGAAAGACGGCTGCCCCGCGAATGGGGTGCCAGAAGGCAAGTTTCAGCAGGGCGTTGCGGGCGAGCTTAATGTGTAGCCGCAGTTGTTCTAGGCGAGATTGTAGCCGAGAAGCTTTCCGTCTCCATTCACGAGACAAGAAAAGCAGAACGCAATGGTCTAGAGGGTTGAGAAGAAAAGTGCTCGTAGCGAGCTCGTTGCGGCAGAAGCGAAAGCCAGGAGCAGCGTGCTCGCTGCGAGAAGTAGACGGCGCTTCGCCTCCTTGGGAAGGAAATCGCGTCTGGGCACGAACGGCAGCCAGCGAAGCTTCAGAACAGCAGGCTGTTCTGCTCAGCGTGCGAGCCTGAAGTGAGTGGCAAGGGCTAAGGGGACAGTTCCAAGGCATCTAGCTTTCCTGCCTGCAATGCCATTTCTACCCTGCTGTGGAAAACATTGTCCTTTGCCCTTCTGCTCCGAGAGGCAGAGAGCACCTCGGCAGACGCAGTGCAGAGGGAAAGGACACAGTATCCGAGGGAGCGTGGCGCCGCTTAGGCGGGCAAAGCAGAAAGGTGCCGCCCGGCACTGGCTTTGACTCCCTGAGCTTCCTTGCTAGGACAGCAGCTGCCGAAAGCTGGCAACTAGGCTGCCAGAGTGCAGAATGTCGGCGGTCTGGCACGCCTGCTTGCCGAAAGCCAGGATCAGCGAGACAGCGTGCTAGGCTCTGTTTCACAGCACCCTGGAGAACACGCCCTTGAAGAATGCCCTCTCTGCTCCGCAAAAGCTCTGCCACAGTGAAGGTGGAAGAAGCAGCCTGTGGCCACGGGCAGAGCTGGTCAACAGCTGCGCCTAACTTGCCCAAGCTGCGAGAGCATTCTCAGCCGAGTTCTGCTTTGACAGAGCTATTGCTGAACTTTTGCGGCCCCGGAGGCTGCTGAAACCAAGGCTGTGTTCTGCCTCTTCATTCTTGCCTTCCTGTGCTCCAGCGAGAAGTGAAGCTCTGGCACGGCATTCAGCTTTGCCGCCTCTCTGCACGGAAAGCACTAGACAGAACTAGTGTGCTTCGTGCATGCTCTCTCCTCGCTTTTATGGTCACTGCTCTGCTTTTTGCTTGGCAGCGTTCCAAGGGTCCACGGCATACCTCTTGCACAGCGAGAGGTGGCCGGCGAGGAATACTTGCTGGCTTAAGTCGTTCCATGCTCAAGGCATTCATCAGAGCAACACCATGGGGGAAAAGAGGGGGGAACATTGCAGGACAAATTTCTATGCTGGAACAGGATTGTCTGCGAGACAGCTCTCCGCAGCGCTAGTATTTGGCCAGGCTGAAATCAGCGCCACGGGAAGCCAATCTGACAAGCGGAGTGCAACGAGCGCGGCGATATGGGGCCACTTGGCAGGTGGCCGAAGAAAGACGGCTGCCCCGCGAATGGGGTGCCAGAAGGCAAGTTTCAGCAGGGCGTTCCGGGCGAGCTTAATGTGTAGCCGCAGTTGTTCTAGGCGAGATTGTAGCCGAGAAGCTTTCCGTCTCCATTCACGAGACAAGAAAAGCAGAACGCAATGGTCTAGAGGGTTGAGAAGAAAAGTGCTCGTAGCGAGCTCGTTGCGGCAGAAGCGAAAGCCAGGAGCAGCGTGCTCGCTGCGAGAAGTAGACGGCGCTTCGCCTCCTTGGGAAGGAAATCGCGTCTGGGCACGAACGGCAGCCAGCGAAGCTTCAGAACAGCAGGCTGTTCTGCTCAGCGTGCGAGCCTGAAGTGAGTGGCAAGGGCTAAGGGGACAGTTCCAAGGCATCTAGCTTTCCTGCCTGCAATGCCATTTCTACCCTGCTGTGGAAAACATTGTCCTTTGCCCTTCTGCTCCGAGAGGCAGAGAGCACCTCGGCAGACGCAGTGCAGAGGGAAAGGACACAGTATCCGAGGGAGCGTGGCGCCGCTTAGGCGGGCAAAGCAGAAAGGTGCCGCCCGGCACTGGCTTTGACTCCCTGAGCTTCCTTGCTAGGACAGCAGCTGCCGAAAGCTGGCAACTAGGCTGCCAGAGTGCAGAATGTCGGCGGTCTGGCACGCCTGCTTGCCGAAAGCCAGGATCAGCGAGACAGCGTGCTAGGCTCTGTTTCACAGCACCCTGGAGAACACGCCCTTGAAGAATGCCCTCTCTGCTCCGCAAAAGCTCTGCCACAGTGAAGGTGGAAGAAGCAGCCTGTGGCCACGGGCAGAGCTGGTCAACAGCTGCGCCTAACTTGCCCAAGCTGCGAGAGCATTCTCAGCCGAGTTCTGCTTTGACAGAGCTATTGCTGAACTTTTGCAGCCCCGGAGGCTGCTGAAACCAAGGCTGTGTTCTGCCTCTTCATTCTTGCCTTCCTGTGCTCCAGCGAGAAGTGAAGCTCTGGCACGGCATTCAGCTTTGCCGCCTCTCTGCACGGAAAGCACTAGACAGAACTAGTGTGCTTCGTGCATGCTCTCTCCTCGCTTTTATGGTCACTGCTCTGCTTTTTGCTTGGCAGCGTTCCAAGGGTCCACGGCATACCTCTTGCACAGCGAGAGGTGGCCGGCGAGGAATACTTGCTGGCTTAAGTCGTTCCATGCTCAAGGCATTCATCAGAGCAACACCATGGGGGAAAAGAGGGGGGAACATTGCAGGACAAATTTCTATGCTGGAACAGGATTGTCTGCGAGACAGCTCTCCGCAGCGCTAGTATTTGGCCAGGCTGAAATCAGCGCCACGGGAAGCCAATCTGACAAGCGGAGTGCAACGAGCGCGGCGATATGGGGCCACTTGGCAGGTGGCCGAAGAAAGACGGCTGCCCCGCGAATGGGGTGCCAGAAGGCAAGTTTCAGCAGGGCGTTGCGGGCGAGCTTAATGTGTAGCCGCAGTTGTTCTAGGCGAGATTGTAGCCGAGAAGCTTTCCGTCTCCATTCACGAGACAAGAAAAGCAGAACGCAATGGTCTAGAGGGTTGAGAAGAAAAGTGCTCGTAGCGAGCTCGTTGCGGCAGAAGCGAAAGCCAGGAGCAGCGTGCTCGCTGCGAGAAGTAGACGGCGCTTCGCCTCCTTGGGAAGGAAATCGCGTCTGGGCACGAACGGCAGCCAGCGAAGCTTCAGAACAGCAGGCTGTTCTGCTCAGCGTGCGAGCCTGAAGTGAGTGGCAAGGGCTAAGGGGACAGTTCCAAGGCATCTAGCTTTCCTGCCTGCAATGCCATTTCTACCCTGCTGTGGAAAACATTGTCCTTTGCCCTTCTGCTCCGAGAGGCAGAGAGCACCTCGGCAGACGCAGTGCAGAGGGAAAGGACACAGTATCCGAGGGAGCGTGGCGCCGCTTAGGCGGGCAAAGCAGAAAGGTGCCGCCCGGCACTGGCTTTGACTCCCTGAGCTTCCTTGCTAGGACAGCAGCTGCCGAAAGCTGGCAACTAGGCTGCCAGAGTGCAGAATGTCGGCGGTCTGGCACGCCTGCTTGCCGAAAGCCAGGATCAGCGAGACAGCGTGCTAGGCTCTGTTTCACAGCACCCTGGAGAACACGCCCTTGAAGAATGCCCTCTCTGCTCCGCAAAAGCTCTGCCACAGTGAAGGTGGAAGAAGCAGCCTGTGGCCACGGGCAGAGCTGGTCAACAGCTGCGCCTAACTTGCCCAAGCTGCGAGAGCATTCTCAGCCGAGTTCTGCTTTGACAGAGCTATTGCTGAACTTTTGCAGCCCCGGAGGCTGCTGAAACCAAGGCTGTGTTCTGCCTCTTCATTCTTGCCTTCCTGTGCTCCAGCGAGAAGTGAAGCTCTGGCACGGCATTCAGCTTTGCCGCCTCTCTGCACGGAAAGCACTAGACAGAACTAGTGTGCTTCGTGCATGCTCTCTCCTCGCTTTTATGGTCACTGCTCTGCTTTTTGCTTGGCAGCGTTCCAAGGGTCCACGGCATACCTCTTGCACAGCGAGAGGTGGCCGGCGAGGAATACTTGCTGGCTTAAGTCGTTCCATGCTCAAGGCATTCATCAGAGCAACACCATGGGGGAAAAGAGGGGGGAACATTGCAGGACAAATTTCTATGCTGGAACAGGATTGTCTGCGAGACAGCTCTCCGCAGCGCTAGTATTTGGCCAGGCTGAAATCAGCGCCACGGGAAGCCAATCTGACAAGCGGAGTGCAACGAGCGCGGCGATATGGGGCCACTTGGCAGGTGGCCGAAGAAAGACTGCTGCCCCGCGAATGGGGTGCCAGAAGGCAAGTTTCAGCAGGGCGTTCCGGGCGAGCTTAATGTGTAGCCGCAGTTGTTCTAGGCGAGATTGTAGCCGAGAAGCTTTCCGTCTCCATTCACGAGACAAGAAAAGCAGAACGCAATGGTCTAGAGGGTTGAGAAGAAAAGTGCTCGTAGCGAGCTCGTTGCGGCAGAAGCGAAAGCCAGGAGCAGCGTGCTCGCTGCGAGAAGTAGACGGCGCTTCGCCTCCTTGGGAAGGAAATCGCGTCTGGGCACGAACGGCAGCCAGCGAAGCTTCAGAACAGCAGGCTGTTCTGCTCAGCGTGCGAGCCTGAAGTGAGTGGCAAGGGCTAAGGGGACAGTTCCAAGGCATCTAGCTTTCCTGCCTGCAATGCCATTTCTACCCTGCTGTGGAAAACATTGTCCTTTGCCCTTCTGCTCCGAGAGGCACAGAGCACCTCGGCAGACGCAGTGCAGAGGGAAAGGACACAGTATCCGAGGGAGCGTGGCGCCGCTTAGGCGGGCAAAGCAGAAAGGTGCCGCCCGGCACTGGCTTTGACTCCCTGAGCTTCCTTGCTAGGACAGCAGCCGCCGAAAGCTGGCAACTAGGCTGCCAGAGTGCAGAATGTCGGCGGTCTGGCACGCCTGCTTGCCGAAAGCCAGGATCAGCGAGACAGCGTGCTAGGCTCTGTTTCACAGCACCCTGGAGAACACGCCCTTGAAGAATGCCCTCTCTGCTCCGCAAAAGCTCTGCCACAGTGAAGGTGGAAGAAGCAGCCTGTGGCCACGGGCAGAGCTGGTCAACAGCTGCGCCTAACTTGCCCAAGCTGCGAGAGCATTCTCAGCCGAGTTCTGCTTTGACAGAGCTATTGCTGAACTTTTGCAGCCCCGGAGGCTGCTGAAACCAAGGCTGTGTTCTGCCTCTTCATTCTTGCCTTCCTGTGCTCCAGCGAGAAGTGAAGCTCTGGCACGGCATTCAGCTTTGCCGCCTCTCTGCACGGAAAGCACTAGACAGAACTAGTGTGCTTCGTGCATGCTCTCTCCTCGCTTTTATGGTCACTGCTCTGCTTTTTGCTTGGCAGCGTTCCAAGGGTCCACGGCATACCTCTTGCACAGCGAGAGGTGGCCGGCGAGGAATACTTGCTGGCTTAAGTCGTTCCATGCTCAAGGCATTCATCAGAGCAACACCATGGGGGAAAAGAGGGGGGAACATTGCAGGACAAATTTCTATGCTGGAACAGGATTGTCTGCGAGACAGCTCTCCGCAGCGCTAGTATTTGGCCAGGCTGAAATCAGCGCCACGGGAAGCCAATCTGACAAGCGGAGTGCAACGAGCGCGGCGATATGGGGCCACTTGGCAGGTGGCCGAAGAAAGACGGCTGCCCCGCGAATGGGGTGCCAGAAGGCAAGTTTCAGCAGGGCGTTGCGGGCGAGCTTAATGTGTAGCCGCAGTTGTTCTAGGCGAGATTGTAGCCGAGAAGCTTTCCGTCTCCATTCACGACACAAGAAAAGCAGAACGCAATGGTCTAGAGGGTTGAGAAGAAAAGTGCTCGTAGCGAGCTCGTTGCGGCAGAAGCGAAAGCCAGGAGCAGCGTGCTCGCTGCGAGAAGTAGACGGCGCTTCGCCTCCTTGGGAAGGAAATCGCGTCTGGGCACGAACGGCAGCCAGCGAAGCTTCAGAACAGCAGGCTGTTCTGCTCAGCGTGCGAGCCTGAAGTGAGTGGCAAGGGCTAAGGGGACAGTTCCAAGGCATCTAGCTTTCCTGCCTGCAATGCCATTTCTACCCTGCTGTGGAAAACATTGTCCTTTGCCCTTCTGCTCCGAGAGGCAGAGAGCACCTCGGCAGACGCAGTGCAGAGGGAAAGGACACAGTATCCGAGGGAGCGTGGCGCCGCTTAGGCGGGCAAAGCAGAAAGGTGCCGCCCGGCACTGGCTTTGACTCCCTGAGCTTCCTTGCTAGGACAGCAGCCGCCGAAAGCTGGCAACTAGGCTGCCAGAGTGCAGAATGTCGGCGGTCTGGCACGCCTGCTTGCCGAAAGCCAGGATCAGCGAGACAGCGTGCTAGGCTCTGTTTCACAGCACCCTGGAGAACACGCCCTTGAAGAATGCCCTCTCTGCTCCGCAAAAGCTCTGCCACAGTGAAGGTGGAAGAAGCAGCCTGTGGCCACGGGCAGAGCTGGTCAACAGCTGCGCCTAACTTGCCCAAGCTGCGAGAGCATTCTCAGCCGAGTTCTGCTTTGACAGAGCTATTGCTGAACTTTTGCAGCCCCGGAGGCTGCTGAAACCAAGGCTGTGTTCTGCCTCTTCATTCTTGCCTTCCTGTGCTCCAGCGAGAAGTGAAGCTCTGGCACGGCATTCAGCTTTGCCGCCTCTCTGCACGGAAAGCACTAGACAGAACTAGTGTGCTTCGTGCATGCTCTCTCCTCGCTTTTATGGTCACTGCTCTGCTTTTTGCTTGGCAGCGTTCCAAGGGTCCACGGCATACCTCTTGCACAGCGAGAGGTGGCCGGCGAGGAATACTTGCTGGCTTAAGTCGTTCCATGCTCAAGGCATTCATCAGAGCAACACCATGGGGGAAAAGAGGGGGGAACATTGCAGGACAAATTTCTATGCTGGAACAGGATTGTCTGCGAGACAGCGCTCCGCAGCGCTAGTATTTGGCCAGGCTGAAATCAGCGCCACGGGAAGCCAATCTGACAAGCGGAGTGCAACGAGCGCGGCGATATGGGGCCACTTGGCAGGTGGCCGAAGAAAGACGGCTGCCCCGCGAATGGGGTGCCAGAAGGCAAGTTTCAGCAGGGCGTTGCGGGCGAGCTTAATGTGTAGCCGCAGTTGTTCTAGGCGAGATTGTAGCCGAGAAGCTTTCCGTCTCCATTCACGAGACAAGAAAAGCAGAACGCAATGGTCTAGAGGGTTGAGAAGAAAAGTGCTCGTAGCGAGCTCGTTGCGGCAGAAGCGAAAGCCAGGAGCAGCGTGCTCGCTGCGAGAAGTAGACGGCGCTTCGCCTCCTTGGGAAGGAAATCGCGTCTGGGCACGAACGGCAGCCAGCGAAGCTTCAGAACAGCAGGCTGTTCTGCTCAGCGTGCGAGCCTGAAGTGAGTGGCAAGGGCTAAGGGGACAGTTCCAAGGCATCTAGCTTTCCTGCCTGCAATGCCATTTCTACCCTGCTGTGGAAAACATTGTCCTTTGCCCTTCTGCTCCGAGAGGCAGAGAGCACCTCGGCAGACGCAGTGCAGAGGGAAAGGACACAGTATCCGAGGGAGCGTGGCGCCGCTTAGGCGGGCAAAGCAGAAAGGTGCCGCCCGGCACTGGCTTTGACTCCCTGAGCTTCCTTGCTAGGACAGCAGCTGCCGAAAGCTGGCAACTAGGCTGCCAGAGTGCAGAATGTCGGCGGTCTGGCACGCCTGCTTGCCGAAAGCCAGGATCAGCGAGACAGCGTGCTAGGCTCTGTTTCACAGCACCCTGGAGAACACGCCCTTGAAGAATGCCCTCTCTGCTCCGCAAAAGCTCTGCCACAGTGAAGGTGGAAGAAGCAGCCTGTGGCCACGGGCAGAGCTGGTCAACAGCTGCGCCTAACTTGCCCAAGCTGCGAGAGCATTCTCAGCCGAGTTCTGCTTTGACAGAGCTATTGCTGAACTTTTGCAGCCCCGGAGGCTGCTGAAACCAAGGCTGTGTTCTGCCTCTTCATTCTTGCCTTCCTGTGCTCCAGCGAGAAGTGAAGCTCTGGCACGGCATTCAGCTTTGCCGCCTCTCTGCACGGAAAGCACTAGACAGAACTAGTGTGCTTCGTGCATGCTCTCTCCTCGCTTTTATGGTCACTGCTCTGCTTTTTGCTTGGCAGCATTCCAAGGCTCCACGGCATACCTCTTGCACAGCGAGAGGTGGCCGGCGAGGAATACTTGCTGGCTTAAGTCGTTCCATGCTCAAGGCATTCATCAGAGCAACACCATGGGGGAAAAGAGGGGGGAACATTGCAGGACAAATTTCTATGCTGGAACAGGATTGTCTGCGAGACAGCTCTCCGCAGCGCTAGTATTTGGCCAGGCTGAAATCAGCGCCACGGGAAGCCAATCTGACAAGCGGAGTGCAACGAGCGCGGCGATATGGGGCCACTTGGCAGGTGGCCGAAGAAAGACGGCTGCCCCGCGAATGGGGTGCCAGAAGGCAAGTTTCAGCAGGGCGTTGCGGGCGAGCTTAATGTGTAGCCGCAGTTGTTCTAGGCGAGATTGTAGCCGAGAAGCTTTCCGTCTCCATTCACGAGACAAGAAAAGCAGAACGCAATGGTCTAGAGGGTTGAGAAGAAAAGTGCTCGTAGCGAGCTCGTTGCGGCAGAAGCGAAAGCCAGGAGCAGCGTGCTCGCTGCGAGAAGTAGACGGCGCTTCGCCTCCTTGGGAAGGAAATCGCGTCTGGGCACGAACGGCAGCCAGCGAAGCTTCAGAACAGCAGGCTGTTCTGCTCAGCGTGCGAGCCTGAAGTGAGTGGCAAGGGCTAAGGGGACAGTTCCAAGGCATCTAGCTTTCCTGCCTGCAATGCCATTTCTACCCTGCTGTGGAAAACATTGTCCTTTGCCCTTCTGCTCCGAGAGGCAGAGAGCACCTCGGCAGACGCAGTGCAGAGGGAAAGGACACAGTATCCGAGGGAGCGTGGCGCCGCTTAGGCGGGCAAAGCAGAAAGGTGCCGCCCGGCACTGGCTTTGACTCCCTGAGCTTCCTTGCTAGGACAGCAGCTGCCGAAAGCTGGCAACTAGGCTGCCAGAGTGCAGAATGTCGGCGGTCTGGCACGCCTGCTTGCCGAAAGCCAGGATCAGCGAGACAGCGTGCTAGGCTCTGTTTCACAGCACCCTGGAGAACACGCCCTTGAAGAATGCCCTCTCTGCTCCGCAAAAGCTCTGCCACAGTGAAGGTGGAAGAAGCAGCCTGTGGCCACGGGCAGAGCTGGTCAACAGCTGCGCCTAACTTGCCCAAGCTGCGAGAGCATTCTCAGCCGAGTTCTGCTTTGACAGAGCTATTGCTGAACTTTTGCAGCCCCGGAGGCTGCTGAAACCAAGGCTGTGTTCTGCCTCTTCATTCTTGCCTTCCTGTGCTCCAGCGAGAAGTGAAGCTCTGGCACGGCATTCAGCTTTGCCGCCTCTCTGCACGGAAAGCACTAGACAGAACTAGTGTGCTTCGTGCATGCTCTCTCCTCGCTTTTATGGTCACTGCTCTGCTTTTTGCTTGGCAGCGTTCCAAGGGTCCACGGCATACCTCTTGCACAGCGAGAGGTGGCCGGCGAGGAATACTTGCTGGCTTAAGTCGTTCCATGCTCAAGGCATTCATCAGAGCAACACCATGGGGGAAAAGAGGGGGGAACATTGCAGGACAAATTTCTATGCTGGAACAGGATTGTCTGCGAGACAGCTCTCCGCAGCGCTAGTATTTGGCCAGGCTGAAATCAGCGCCACGGGAAGCCAATCTGACAAGCGGAGTGCAACGAGCGCGGCGATATGGGGCCACTTGGCAGGTGGCCGAAGAAAGACGGCTGCCCCGCGAATGGGGTGCCAGAAGGCAAGTTTCAGCAGGGCGTTGCGGGCGAGCTTAATGTGTAGCCGCAGTTGTTCTAGGCGAGATTGTAGCCGAGAAGCTTTCCGTCTCCATTCACGAGACAAGAAAAGCAGAACGCAATGGTCTAGAGGGTTGAGAAGAAAAGTGCTCGTAGCGAGCTCGTTGCGGCAGAAGCGAAAGCCAGGAGCAGCGTGCTCGCTGCGAGAAGTAGACGGCGCTTCGCCTCCTTGGGAAGGAAATCGCGTCTGGGCACGAACGGCAGCCAGCGAAGCTTCAGAACAGCAGGCTGTTCTGCTCAGCGTGCGAGCCTGAAGTGAGTGGCAAGGGCTAAGGGGACAGTTCCAAGGCATCTAGCTTTCCTGCCTGCAATGCCATTTCTACCCTGCTGTGGAAAACATTGTCCTTTGCCCTTCTGCTCCGAGAGGCAGAGAGCACCTCGGCAGACGCAGTGCAGAGGGAAAGGACACAGTATCCGAGGGAGCGTGGCGCCGCTTAGGCGGGCAAAGCAGAAAGGTGCCGCCCGGCACTGGCTTTGACTCCCTGAGCTTCCTTGCTAGGACAGCAGCTGCCGAAAGCTGGCAACTAGGCTGCCAGAGTGCAGAATGTCGGCGGTCTGGCACGCCTGCTTGCCGAAAGCCAGGATCAGCGAGACAGCGTGCTAGGCTCTGTTTCACAGCACCCTGGAGAACACGCCCTTGAAGAATGCCCTCTCTGCTCCGCAAAAGCTCTGCCACAGTGAAGGTGGAAGAAGCAGCCTGTGGCCACGGGCAGAGCTGGTCAACAGCTGCGCCTAACTTGCCCAAGCTGCGAGAGCATTCTCAGCCGAGTTCTGCTTTGACAGAGCTATTGCTGAACTTTTGCAGCCCCGGAGGCTGCTGAAACCAAGGCTGTGTTCTGCCTCTTCATTCTTGCCTTCCTGTGCTCCAGCGAGAAGTGAAGCTCTGGCACGGCATTCAGCTTTGCCGCCTCTCTGCACGGAAAGCACTAGACAGAACTAGTGTGCTTCGTGCATGCTCTCTCCTCGCTTTTATGGTCACTGCTCTGCTTTTTGCTTGGCAGCGTTCCAAGGGTCCACGGCATACCTCTTGCACAGCGAGAGGTGGCCGGCGAGGAATACTTGCTGGCTTAAGTCGTTCCATGCTCAAGGCATTCATCAGAGCAACACCATGGGGGAAAAGAGGGGGGAACATTGCAGGACAAATTTCTATGCTGGAACAGGATTGTCTGCGAGACAGCTCTCCGCAGCGCTAGTATTTGGCCAGGCTGAAATCAGCGCCACGGGAAGCCAATCTGACAAGCGGAGTGCAACGAGCGCGGCGATATGGGGCCACTTGGCAGGTGGCCGAAGAAAGACGGCTGCCCCGCGAATGGGGTGCCAGAAGGCAAGTTTCAGCAGGGCGTTGCGGGCGAGCTTAATGTGTAGCCGCAGTTGTTCTAGGCGAGATTGTAGCCGAGAAGCTTTCCGTCTCCATTCACGAGACAAGAAAAGCAGAACGCAATGGTCTAGAGGGTTGAGAAGAAAAGTGCTCGTAGCGAGCTCGTTGCGGCAGAAGCGAAAGCCAGGAGCAGCGTGCTCGCTGCGAGAAGTAGACGGCGCTTCGCCTCCTTGGGAAGGAAATCGCGTCTGGGCACGAACGGCAGCCAGCGAAGCTTCAGAACAGCAGGCTGTTCTGCTCAGCGTGCGAGCCTGAAGTGAGTGGCAAGGGCTAAGGGGACAGTTCCAAGGCATCTAGCTTTCCTGCCTGCAATGCCATTTCTACCCTGCTGTGGAAAACATTGTCCTTTGCCCTTCTGCTCCGAGAGGCAGAGAGCACCTCGGCAGACGCAGTGCAGAGGGAAAGGACACAGTATCCGAGGGAGCGTGGCGCCGCTTAGGCGGGCAAAGCAGAAAGGTGCCGCCCGGCACTGGCTTTGACTCCCTGAGCTTCCTTGCTAGGACAGCAGCTGCCGAAAGCTGGCAACTAGGCTGCCAGAGTGCAGAATGTCGGCGGTCTGGCACGCCTGCTTGCCGAAAGCCAGGATCAGCGAGACAGCGTGCTAGGCTCTGTTTCACAGCACCCTGGAGAACACGCCCTTGAAGAATGCCCTCTCTGCTCCGCAAAAGCTCTGCCACAGTGAAGGTGGAAGAAGCAGCCTGTGGCCACGGGCAGAGCTGGTCAACAGCTGCGCCTAACTTGCCCAAGCTGCGAGAGCATTCTCAGCCGAGTTCTGCTTTGACAGAGCTATTGCTGAACTTTTGCAGCCCCGGAGGCTGCTGAAACCAAGGCTGTGTTCTGCCTCTTCATTCTTGCCTTCCTGTGCTCCAGCGAGAAGTGAAGCTCTGGCACGGCATTCAGCTTTGCCGCCTCTCTGCACGGAAAGCACTAGACAGAACTAGTGTGCTTCGTGCATGCTCTCTCCTCGCTTTTATGGTCACTGCTCTGCTTTTTGCTTGGCAGCGTTCCAAGGGTCCACGGCATACCTCTTGCACAGCGAGAGGTGGCCGGCGAGGAATACTTGCTGGCTTAAGTCGTTCCATGCTCAAGGCATTCATCAGAGCAACACCATGGGGGAAAAGAGGGGGGAACATTGCAGGACAAATTTCTATGCTGGAACAGGATTGTCTGCGAGACAGCTCTCCGCAGCGCTAGTATTTGGCCAGGCTGAAATCAGCGCCACGGGAAGCCAATCTGACAAGCGGAGTGCAACGAGCGCGGCGATATGGGGCCACTTGGCAGGTGGCCGAAGAAAGACGGCTGCCCCGCGAATGGGGTGCCAGAAGGCAAGTTTCAGCAGGGCGTTCCGGGCGAGCTTAATGTGTAGCCGCAGTTGTTCTAGGCGAGATTGTAGCCGAGAAGCTTTCCGTCTCCATTCACGAGACAAGAAAAGCAGAACGCAATGGTCTAGAGGGTTGAGAAGAAAAGTGCTCGTAGCGAGCTCGTTGCGGCAGAAGCGAAAGCCAGGAGCAGCGTGCTCGCTGCGAGAAGTAGACGGCGCTTCGCCTCCTTGGGAAGGAAATCGCGTCTGGGCACGAACGGCAGCCAGCGAAGCTTCAGAACAGCAGGCTGTTCTGCTCAGCGTGCGAGCCTGAAGTGAGTGGCAAGGGCTAAGGGGACAGTTCCAAGGCATCTAGCTTTCCTGCCTGCAATGCCATTTCTACCCTGCTGTGGAAAACATTGTCCTTTGCCCTTCTGCTCCGAGAGGCAGAGAGCACCTCGGCAGACGCAGTGCAGAGGGAAAGGACACAGTATCCGAGGGAGCGTGGCGCCGCTTAGGCGGGCAAAGCAGAAAGGTGCCGCCCGGCACTGGCTTTGACTCCCTGAGCTTCCTTGCTAGGACAGCAGCCGCCGAAAGCTGGCAACTAGGCTGCCAGAGTGCAGAATGTCGGCGGTCTGGCACGCCTGCTTGCCGAAAGCCAGGATCAGCGAGACAGCGTGCTAGGCTCTGTTTCACAGCACCCTGGAGAACACGCCCTTGAAGAATGCCCTCTCTGCTCCGCAAAAGCTCTGCCACAGTGAAGGTGGAAGAAGCAGCCTGTGGCCACGGGCAGAGCTGGTCAACAGCTGCGCCTAACTTGCCCAAGCTGCGAGAGCATTCTCAGCCGAGTTCTGCTTTGACAGAGCTATTGCTGAACTTTTGCAGCCCCGGAGGCTGCTGAAACCAAGGCTGTGTTCTGCCTCTTCATTCTTGCCTTCCTGTGCTCCAGCGAGAAGTGAAGCTCTGGCACGGCATTCAGCTTTGCCGCCTCTCTGCACGGAAAGCACTAGACAGAACTAGTGTGCTTCGTGCATGCTCTCTCCTCGCTTTTATGGTCACTGCTCTGCTTTTTGCTTGGCAGCGTTCCAAGGGTCCACGGCATACCTCTTGCACAGCGAGAGGTGGCCGGCGAGGAATACTTGCTGGCTTAAGTCGTTCCATGCTCAAGGCATTCATCAGAGCAACACCATGGGGGAAAAGAGGGGGGAACATTGCAGGACAAATTTCTATGCTGGAACAGGATTGTCTGCGAGACAGCGCTCCGCAGCGCTAGTATTTGGCCAGGCTGAAATCAGCGCCACGGGAAGCCAATCTGACAAGCGGAGTGCAACGAGCGCGGCGATATGGGGCCACTTGGCAGGTGGCCGAAGAAAGACGGCTGCCCCGCGAATGGGGTGCCAGAAGGCAAGTTTCAGCAGGGCGTTGCGGGCGAGCTTAATGTGTAGCCGCAGTTGTTCTAGGCGAGATTGTAGCCGAGAAGCTTTCCGTCTCCATTCACGAGACAAGAAAAGCAGAACGCAATGGTCTAGAGGGTTGAGAAGAAAAGTGCTCGTAGCGAGCTCGTTGCGGCAGAAGCGAAAGCCAGGAGCAGCGTGCTCGCTGCGAGAAGTAGACGGCGCTTCGCCTCCTTGGGAAGGAAATCGCGTCTGGGCACGAACGGCAGCCAGCGAAGCTTCAGAACAGCAGGCTGTTCTGCTCAGCGTGCGAGCCTGAAGTGAGTGGCAAGGGCTAAGGGGACAGTTCCAAGGCATCTAGCTTTCCTGCCTGCAATGCCATTTCTACCCTGCTGTGGAAAACATTGTCCTTTGCCCTTCTGCTCCGAGAGGCAGAGAGCACCTCGGCAGACGCAGTGCAGAGGGAAAGGACACAGTATCCGAGGGAGCGTGGCGCCGCTTAGGCGGGCAAAGCAGAAAGGTGCCGCCCGGCACTGGCTTTGACTCCCTGAGCTTCCTTGCTAGGACAGCAGCTGCCGAAAGCTGGCAACTAGGCTGCCAGAGTGCAGAATGTCGGCGGTCTGGCACGCCTGCTTGCCGAAAGCCAGGATCAGCGAGACAGCGTGCTAGGCTCTGTTTCACAGCACCCTGGAGAACACGCCCTTGAAGAATGCCCTCTCTGCTCCGCAAAAGCTCTGCCACAGTGAAGGTGGAAGAAGCAGCCTGTGGCCACGGGCAGAGCTGGTCAACAGCTGCGCCTAACTTGCCCAAGCTGCGAGAGCATTCTCAGCCGAGTTCTGCTTTGACAGAGCTATTGCTGAACTTTTGCAGCCCCGGAGGCTGCTGAAACCAAGGCTGTGTTCTGCCTCTTCATTCTTGCCTTCCTGTGCTCCAGCGAGAAGTGAAGCTCTGGCACGGCATTCAGCTTTGCCGCCTCTCTGCACGGAAAGCACTAGACAGAACTAGTGTGCTTCGTGCATGCTCTCTCCTCGCTTTTATGGTCACTGCTCTGCTTTTTGCTTGGCAGCGTTCCAAGGCTCCACGGCATACCTCTTGCACAGCGAGAGGTGGCCGGCGAGGAATACTTGCTGGCTTAAGTCGTTCCATGCTCAAGGCATTCATCAGAGCAACACCATGGGGGAAAAGAGGGGGGAACATTGCAGGACAAATTTCTATGCTGGAACAGGATTGTCTGCGAGACAGCTCTCCGCAGCGCTAGTATTTGGCCAGGCTGAAATCAGCGCCACGGGAAGCCAATCTGACAAGCGGAGTGCAACGAGCGCGGCGATATGGGGCCACTTGGCAGGTGGCCGAAGAAAGACGGCTGCCCCGCGAATGGGGTGCCAGAAGGCAAGTTTCAGCAGGGCGTTGCGGGCGAGCTTAATGTGTAGCCGCAGTTGTTCTAGGCGAGATTGTAGCCGAGAAGCTTTCCGTCTCCATTCACGAGACAAGAAAAGCAGAACGCAATGGTCTAGAGGGTTGAGAAGAAAAGTGCTCGTAGCGAGCTCGTTGCGGCAGAAGCGAAAGCCAGGAGCAGCGTGCTCGCTGCGAGAAGTAGACGGCGCTTCGCCTCCTTGGGAAGGAAATCGCGTCTGGGCACGAACGGCAGCCAGCGAAGCTTCAGAACAGCAGGCTGTTCTGCTCAGCGTGCGAGCCTGAAGTGAGTGGCAAGGGCTAAGGGGACAGTTCCAAGGCATCTAGCTTTCCTGCCTGCAATGCCATTTCTACCCTGCTGTGGAAAACATTGTCCTTTGCCCTTCTGCTCCGAGAGGCAGAGAGCACCTCGGCAGACGCAGTGCAGAGGGAAAGGACACAGTATCCGAGGGAGCGTGGCGCCGCTTAGGCGGGCAAAGCAGAAAGGTGCCGCCCGGCACTGGCTTTGACTCCCTGAGCTTCCTTGCTAGGACAGCAGCTGCCGAAAGCTGGCAACTAGGCTGCCAGAGTGCAGAATGTCGGCGGTCTGGCACGCCTGCTTGCCGAAAGCCAGGATCAGCGAGACAGCGTGCTAGGCTCTGTTTCACAGCACCCTGGAGAACACGCCCTTGAAGAATGCCCTCTCTGCTCCGCAAAAGCTCTGCCACAGTGAAGGTGGAAGAAGCAGCCTGTGGCCACGGGCAGAGCTGGTCAACAGCTGCGCCTAACTTGCCCAAGCTGCGAGAGCATTCTCAGCCGAGTTCTGCTTTGACAGAGCTATTGCTGAACTTTTGCAGCCCCGGAGGCTGCTGAAACCAAGGCTGTGTTCTGCCTCTTCATTCTTGCCTTCCTGTGCTCCAGCGAGAAGTGAAGCTCTGGCACGGCATTCAGCTTTGCCGCCTCTCTGCACGGAAAGCACTAGACAGAACTAGTGTGCTTCGTGCATGCTCTCTCCTCGCTTTTATGGTCACTGCTCTGCTTTTTGCTTGGCAGCGTTCCAAGGGTCCACGGCATACCTCTTGCACAGCGAGAGGTGGCCGGCGAGGAATACTTGCTGGCTTAAGTCGTTCCATGCTCAAGGCATTCATCAGAGCAACACCATGGGGGAAAAGAGGGGGGAACATTGCAGGACAAATTTCTATGCTGGAACAGGATTGTCTGCGAGACAGCTCTCCGCAGCGCTAGTATTTGGCCAGGCTGAAATCAGCGCCACGGGAAGCCAATCTGACAAGCGGAGTGCAACGAGCGCGGCGATATGGGGCCACTTGGCAGGTGGCCGAAGAAAGACGGCTGCCCCGCGAATGGGGTGCCAGAAGGCAAGTTTCAGCAGGGCGTTGCGGGCGAGCTTAATGTGTAGCCGCAGTTGTTCTAGGCGAGATTGTAGCCGAGAAGCTTTCCGTCTCCATTCACGAGACAAGAAAAGCAGAACGCAATGGTCTAGAGGGTTGAGAAGAAAAGTGCTCGTAGCGAGCTCGTTGCGGCAGAAGCGAAAGCCAGGAGCAGCGTGCTCGCTGCGAGAAGTAGACGGCGCTTCGCCTCCTTGGGAAGGAAATCGCGTCTGGGCACGAACGGCAGCCAGCGAAGCTTCAGAACAGCAGGCTGTTCTGCTCAGCGTGCGAGCCTGAAGTGAGTGGCAAGGGCTAAGGGGACAGTTCCAAGGCATCTAGCTTTCCTGCCTGCAATGCCATTTCTACCCTGCTGTGGAAAACATTGTCCTTTGCCCTTCTGCTCCGAGAGGCAGAGAGCACCTCGGCAGACGCAGTGCAGAGGGAAAGGACACAGTATCCGAGGGAGCGTGGCGCCGCTTAGGCGGGCAAAGCAGAAAGGTGCCGCCCGGCACTGGCTTTGACTCCCTGAGCTTCCTTGCTAGGACAGCAGCTGCCGAAAGCTGGCAACTAGGCTGCCAGAGTGCAGAATGTCGGCGGTCTGGCACGCCTGCTTGCCGAAAGCCAGGATCAGCGAGACAGCGTGCTAGGCTCTGTTTCACAGCACCCTGGAGAACACGCCCTTGAAGAATGCCCTCTCTGCTCCGCAAAAGCTCTGCCACAGTGAAGGTGGAAGAAGCAGCCTGTGGCCACGGGCAGAGCTGGTCAACAGCTGCGCCTAACTTGCCCAAGCTGCGAGAGCATTCTCAGCCGAGTTCTGCTTTGACAGAGCTATTGCTGAACTTTTGCAGCCCCGGAGGCTGCTGAAACCAAGGCTGTGTTCTGCCTCTTCATTCTTGCCTTCCTGTGCTCCAGCGAGAAGTGAAGCTCTGGCACGGCATTCAGCTTTGCCGCCTCTCTGCACGGAAAGCACTAGACAGAACTAGTGTGCTTCGTGCATGCTCTCTCCTCGCTTTTATGGTCACTGCTCTGCTTTTTGCTTGGCAGCGTTCCAAGGGTCCACGGCATACCTCTTGCACAGCGAGAGGTGGCCGGCGAGGAATACTTGCTGGCTTAAGTCGTTCCATGCTCAAGGCATTCATCAGAGCAACACCATGGGGGAAAAGAGGGGGGAACATTGCAGGACAAATTTCTATGCTGGAACAGGATTGTCTGCGAGACAGCTCTCCGCAGCGCTAGTATTTGGCCAGGCTGAAATCAGCGCCACGGGAAGCCAATCTGACAAGCGGAGTGCAACGAGCGCGGCGATATGGGGCCACTTGGCAGGTGGCCGAAGAAAGACGGCTGCCCCGCGAATGGGGTGCCAGAAGGCAAGTTTCAGCAGGGCGTTGCGGGCGAGCTTAATGTGTAGCCGCAGTTGTTCTAGGCGAGATTGTAGCCGAGAAGCTTTCCGTCTCCATTCACGAGACAAGAAAAGCAGAACGCAATGGTCTAGAGGGTTGAGAAGAAAAGTGCTCGTAGCGAGCTCGTTGCGGCAGAAGCGAAAGCCAGGAGCAGCGTGCTCGCTGCGAGAAGTAGACGGCGCTTCGCCTCCTTGGGAAGGAAATCGCGTCTGGGCACGAACGGCAGCCAGCGAAGCTTCAGAACAGCAGGCTGTTCTGCTCAGCGTGCGAGCCTGAAGTGAGTGGCAAGGGCTAAGGGGACAGTTCCAAGGCATCTAGCTTTCCTGCCTGCAATGCCATTTCTACCCTGCTGTGGAAAACATTGTCCTTTGCCCTTCTGCTCCGAGAGGCAGAGAGCACCTCGGCAGACGCAGTGCAGAGGGAAAGGACACAGTATCCGAGGGAGCGTGGCGCCGCTTAGGCGGGCAAAGCAGAAAGGTGCCGCCCGGCACTGGCTTTGACTCCCTGAGCTTCCTTGCTAGGACAGCAGCCGCCGAAAGCTGGCAACTAGGCTGCCAGAGTGCAGAATGTCGGCGGTCTGGCACGCCTGCTTGCCGAAAGCCAGGATCAGCGAGACAGCGTGCTAGGCTCTGTTTCACAGCACCCTGGAGAACACGCCCTTGAAGAATGCCCTCTCTGCTCCGCAAAAGCTCTGCCACAGTGAAGGTGGAAGAAGCAGCCTGTGGCCACGGGCAGAGCTGGTCAACAGCTGCGCCTAACTTGCCCAAGCTGCGAGAGCATTCTCAGCCGAGTTCTGCTTTGACAGAGCTATTGCTGAACTTTTGCAGCCCCGGAGGCTGCTGAAACCAAGGCTGTGTTCTGCCTCTTCATTCTTGCCTTCCTGTGCTCCAGCGAGAAGTGAAGCTCTGGCACGGCATTCAGCTTTGCCGCCTCTCTGCACGGAAAGCACTAGACAGAACTAGTGTGCTTCGTGCATGCTCTCTCCTCGCTTTTATGGTCACTGCTCTGCTTTTTGCTTGGCAGCGTTCCAAGGGTCCACGGCATACCTCTTGCACAGCGAGAGGTGGCCGGCGAGGAATACTTGCTGGCTTAAGTCGTTCCATGCTCAAGGCATTCATCAGAGCAACACCATGGGGGAAAAGAGGGGGGAACATTGCAGGACAAATTTCTATGCTGGAACAGGATTGTCTGCGAGACAGCTCTCCGCAGCGCTAGTATTTGGCCAGGCTGAAATCAGCGCCACGGGAAGCCAATCTGACAAGCGGAGTGCAACGAGCGCGGCGATATGGGGCCACTTGGCAGGTGGCCGAAGAAAGACGGCTGCCCCGCGAATGGGGTGCCAGAAGGCAAGTTTCAGCAGGGCGTTGCGGGCGAGCTTAATGTGTAGCCGCAGTTGTTCTAGGCGAGATTGTAGCCGAGAAGCTTTCCGTCTCCATTCACGAGACAAGAAAAGCAGAACGCAATGGTCTAGAGGGTTGAGAAGAAAAGTGCTCGTAGCGAGCTCGTTGCGGCAGAAGCGAAAGCCAGGAGCAGCGTGCTCGCTGCGAGAAGTAGACGGCGCTTCGCCTCCTTGGGAAGGAAATCGCGTCTGGGCACGAACGGCAGCCAGCGAAGCTTCAGAACCGCAGGCTGTTCTGCTCAGCGTACGAGCCTGAAGTGAGTGGCAAGGGCTAAGGGGACAGTTCCAAGGCATCTAGCTTTCCTGCTAGCAATGCCATTTCTACCCTGCTGTGGAAAACATTGTCCTTTGCCCTTCTGCTCCGAGAGGCAGAGAGCACCTCGGCAGACGCAGTGCAGAGGGAAAGGACACAGTATCCGAGGGAGCGTGGCGCCGCTTAGGCGGGCAAAGCAGAAAGGTGCCGCCCGGCACTGGCTTTGACTCCCTGAGCTTCCTTGCTAGGACAGCAGCCGCCGAAAGCTGGCAACTAGGCTGCCAGAGTGCAGAATGTCGGCGGTCTGGCACGCCTGCTTGCCGAAAGCCAGGATCAGCGAGACAGCGTGCTAGGCTCTGTTTCACAGCACCCTGGAGAACACGCCCTTGAAGAATGCCCTCTCTGCTCCGCAAAAGCTCTGCCACAGTGAAGGTGGAAGAAGCAGCCTGTGGCCACGGGCAGAGCTGGTCAACAGCTGCGCCTAACTTGCCCAAGCTGCGAGAGCATTCTCAGCCGAGTTCTGCTTTGACAGAGCTATTGCTAAACTTTTGCAGCCCCGGAGGCTGCTGAAACCAAGGCTGTGTTCTGCCTCTTCATTCTTGCCTTCCTGTGCTCCAGCGAGAAGTGAAGCTCTGGCACGGCATTCAGCTTTGCCGCCTCTCTGCACGGAAAGCACTAGACAGAACTAGTGTGCTTCGTGCATGCTCTCTCCTCGCTTTTATGGTCACTGCTCTGCTTTTTGCTTGGCAGCGTTCCAAGGGTCCACGGCATACCTCTTGCACAGCGAGAGGTGGCCGGCGAGGAATACTTGCTGGCTTAAGTCGTTCCATGCTCAAGGCATTCATCAGAGCAACACCATGGGGGAAAAGAGGGGGGAACATTGCAGGACAAATTTCTATGCTGGAACAGGATTGTCTGCGAGACAGCTCTCCGCAGCGCTAGTATTTGGCCAGGCTGAAATCAGCGCCACGGGAAGCCAATCTGACAAGCGGAGTGCAACGAGCGCGGCGATATGGGGCCACTTGGCAGGTGGCCGAAGAAAGACGGCTGCCCCGCGAATGGGGTGCCAGAAGGCAAGTTTCAGCAGGGCGTTGCGGGCGAGCTTAATGTGTAGCCGCAGTTGTTCTAGGCGAGATTGTAGCCGAGAAGCTTTCCGTCTCCATTCACGAGACAAGAAAAGCAGAACGCAATGGTCTAGAGGGTTGAGAAGAAAAGTGCTCGTAGCGAGCTCGTTGCGGCAGAAGCGAAAGCCAGGAGCAGCGTGCTCGCTGCGAGAAGTAGACGGCGCTTCGCCTCCTTGGGAAGGAAATCGCGTCTGGGCACGAACGGCAGCCAGCGAAGCTTCAGAACCGCAGGCTGTTCTGCTCAGCGTACGAGCCTGAAGTGAGTGGCAAGGGCTAAGGGGACAGTTCCAAGGCATCTAGCTTTCCTGCTAGCAATGCCATTTCTACCCTGCTGTGGAAAACATTGTCCTTTGCCCTTCTGCTCCGAGAGGCAGAGAGCACCTCGGCAGACGCAGTGCAGAGGGAAAGGACACAGTATCCGAGGGAGCGTGGCGCCGCTTAGGCGGGCAAAGCAGAAAGGTGCCGCCCGGCACTGGCTTTGACTCCCTGAGCTTCCTTGCTAGGACAGCAGCCGCCGAAAGCTGGCAACTAGGCTGCCAGAGTGCAGAATGTCGGCGGTCTGGCACGCCTGCTTGCCGAAAGCCAGGATCAGCGAGACAGCGTGCTAGGCTCTGTTTCACAGCACCCTGGAGAACACGCCCTTGAAGAATGCCCTCTCTGCTCCGCAAAAGCTCTGCCACAGTGAAGGTGGAAGAAGCAGCCTGTGGCCACGGGCAGAGCTGGTCAACAGCTGCGCCTAACTTGCCCAAGCTGCGAGAGCATTCTCAGCCGAGTTCTGCTTTGACAGAGCTATTGCTGAACTTTTGCAGCCCCGGAGGCTGCTGAAACCAAGGCTGTGTTCTGCCTCTTCATTCTTGCCTTCCTGTGCTCCAGCGAGAAGTGAAGCTCTGGCACGGCATTCAGCTTTGCCGCCTCTCTGCACGGAAAGCACTAGACAGAACTAGTGTGCTTCGTGCATGCTCTCTCCTCGCTTTTATGGTCACTGCTCTGCTTTTTGCTTGGCAGCGTTCCAAGGGTCCACGGCATACCTCTTGCACAGCGAGAGGTGGCCGGCGAGGAATACTTGCTGGCTTAAGTCGTTCCATGCTCAAGGCATTCATCAGAGCAACACCATGGGGGAAAAGAGGGGGGAACATTGCAGGACAAATTTCTATGCTGGAACAGGATTGTCTGCGAGACAGCTCTCCGCAGCGCTAGTATTTGGCCAGGCTGAAATCAGCGCCACGGGAAGCCAATCTGACAAGCGGAGTGCAACGAGCGCGGCGATATGGGGCCACTTGGCAGGTGGCCGAAGAAAGACGGCTGCCCCGCGAATGGGGTGCCAGAAGGCAAGTTTCAGCAGGGCGTTGCGGGCGAGCTTAATGTGTAGCCGCAGTTGTTCTAGGCGAGATTGTAGCCGAGAAGCTTTCCGTCTCCATTCACGAGACAAGAAAAGCAGAACGCAATGGTCTAGAGGGTTGAGAAGAAAAGTGCTCGTAGCGAGCTCGTTGCGGCAGAAGCGAAAGCCAGGAGCAGCGTGCTCGCTGCGAGAAGTAGACGGCGCTTCGCCTCCTTGGGAAGGAAATCGCGTCTGGGCACGAACGGCAGCCAGCGAAGCTTCAGAACCGCAGGCTGTTCTGCTCAGCGTACGAGCCTGAAGTGAGTGGCAAGGGCTAAGGGGACAGTTCCAAGGCATCTAGCTTTCCTGCTAGCAATGCCATTTCTACCCTGCTGTGGAAAACATTGTCCTTTGCCCTTCTGCTCCGAGAGGCAGAGAGCACCTCGGCAGACGCAGTGCAGAGGGAAAGGACACAGTATCCGAGGGAGCGTGGCGCCGCTTAGGCGGGCAAAGCAGAAAGGTGCCGCCCGGCACTGGCTTTGACTCCCTGAGCTTCCTTGCTAGGACAGCAGCCGCCGAAAGCTGGCAACTAGGCTGCCAGAGTGCAGAATGTCGGCGGTCTGGCACGCCTGCTTGCCGAAAGCCAGGATCAGCGAGACAGCGTGCTAGGCTCTGTTTCACAGCACCCTGGAGAACACGCCCTTGAAGAATGCCCTCTCTGCTCCGCAAAAGCTCTGCCACAGTGAAGGTGGAAGAAGCAGCCTGTGGCCACGGGCAGAGCTGGTCAACAGCTGCGCCTAACTTGCCCAAGCTGCGAGAGCATTCTCAGCCGAGTTCTGCTTTGACAGAGCTATTGCTGAACTTTTGCAGCCCCGGAGGCTGCTGAAACCAAGGCTGTGTTCTGCCTCTTCATTCTTGCCTTCCTGTGCTCCAGCGAGAAGTGAAGCTCTGGCACGGCATTCAGCTTTGCCGCCTCTCTGCACGGAAAGCACTAGACAGAACTAGTGTGCTTCGTGCATGCTCTCTCCTCGCTTTTATGGTCACTGCTCTGCTTTTTGCTTGGCAGCGTTCCAAGGGTCCACGGCATACCTCTTGCACAGCGAGAGGTGGCCGGCGAGGAATACTTGCTGGCTTAAGTCGTTCCATGCTCAAGGCATTCATCAGAGCAACACCATGGGGGAAAAGAGGGGGGAACATTGCAGGACAAATTTCTATGCTGGAACAGGATTGTCTGCGAGACAGCTCTCCGCAGCGCTAGTATTTGGCCAGGCTGAAATCAGCGCCACGGGAAGCCAATCTGACAAGCGGAGTGCAACGAGCGCGGCGATATGGGGCCACTTGGCAGGTGGCCGAAGAAAGACGGCTGCCCCGCGAATGGGGTGCCAGAAGGCAAGTTTCAGCAGGGCGTTGCGGGCGAGCTTAATGTGTAGCCGCAGTTGTTCTAGGCGAGATTGTAGCCGAGAAGCTTTCCGTCTCCATTCACGAGACAAGAAAAGCAGAACGCAATGGTCTAGAGGGTTGAGAAGAAAAGTGCTCGTAGCGAGCTCGTTGCGGCAGAAGCGAAAGCCAGGAGCAGCGTGCTCGCTGCGAGAAGTAGACGGCGCTTCGCCTCCTTGGGAAGGAAATCGCGTCTGGGCACGAACGGCAGCCAGCGAAGCTTCAGAACAGCAGGCTGTTCTGCTCAGCGTGCGAGCCTGAAGTGAGTGGCAAGGGCTAAGGGGACAGTTCCAAGGCATCTAGTTTTCCTGCCTGCAATGCCATTTCTACCCTGCTGTGGAAAACATTGTCCTTTGCCCTTCTGCTCCGAGAGGCAGAGAGCACCTCGGCAGACGCAGTGCAGAGGGAAAGGACACAGTATCCGAGGGAGCGTGGCGCCGCTTAGGCGGGCAAAGCAGAAAGGTGCCGCCCGGCACTGGCTTTGACTCCCTGAGCTTCCTTGCTAGGACAGCAGCTGCCGAAAGCTGGCAACTAGGCTGCCAGAGTGCAGAATGTCGGCGGTCTGGCACGCCTGCTTGCCGAAAGCCAGGATCAGCGAGACAGCGTGCTAGGCTCTGTTTCACAGCACCCTGGAGAACACGCCCTTGAAGAATGCCCTCTCTGCTCCGCAAAAGCTCTGCCACAGTGAAGGTGGAAGAAGCAGCCTGTGGCCACGGGCAGAGCTGGTCAACAGCTGCGCCTAACTTGCCCAAGCTGCGAGAGCATTCTCAGCCGAGTTCTGCTTTGACAGAGCTATTGCTGAACTTTTGCAGCCCCGGAGGCTGCTGAAACCAAGGCTGTGTTCTGCCTCTTCATTCTTGCCTTCCTGTGCTCCAGCGAGAAGTGAAGCTCTGGCACGGCATTCAGCTTTGCCGCCTCTCTGCACGGAAAGCACTAGACAGAACTAGTGTGCTTCGTGCATGCTCTCTCCTCGCTTTTATGGTCACTGCTCTGCTTTTTGCTTGGCAGCGTTCCAAGGGTCCACGGCATACCTCTTGCACAGCGAGAGGTGGCCGGCGAGGAATACTTGCTGGCTTAAGTCGTTCCATGCTCAAGGCATTCATCAGAGCAACACCATGGGGGAAAAGAGGGGGGAACATTGCAGGACAAATTTCTATGCTGGAACAGGATTGTCTGCGAGACAGCTCTCCGCAGCGCTAGTATTTGGCCAGGCTGAAATCAGCGCCACGGGAAGCCAATCTGACAAGCGGAGTGCAACGAGCGCGGCGATATGGGGCCACTTGGCAGGTGGCCGAAGAAAGACGGCTGCCCCGCGAATGGGGTGCCAGAAGGCAAGTTTCAGCAGGGCGTTGCGGGCGAGCTTAATGTGTAGCCGCAGTTGTTCTAGGCGAGATTGTAGCCGAGAAGCTTTCCGTCTCCATTCACGAGACAAGAAAAGCAGAACGCAATGGTCTAGAGGGTTGAGAAGAAAAGTGCTCGTAGCGAGCTCGTTGCGGCAGAAGCGAAAGCCAGGAGCAGCGTGCTCGCTGCGAGAAGTAGACGGCGCTTCGCCTCCTTGGGAAGGAAATCGCGTCTGGGCACGAACGGCAGCCAGCGAAGCTTCAGAACAGCAGGCTGTTCTGCTCAGCGTGCGAGCCTGAAGTGAGTGGCAAGGGCTAAGGGGACAGTTCCAAGGCATCTAGCTTTCCTGCCTGCAATGCCATTTCTACCCTGCTGTGGAAAACATTGTCCTTTGCCCTTCTGCTCCGAGAGGCAGAGAGCACCTCGGCAGACGCAGTGCAGAGGGAAAGGACACAGTATCCGAGGGAGCGTGGCGCCGCTTAGGCGGGCAAAGCAGAAAGGTGCCGCCCGGCACTGGCTTTGACTCCCTGAGCTTCCTTGCTAGGACAGCAGCTGCCGAAAGCTGGCAACTAGGCTGCCAGAGTGCAGAATGTCGGCGGTCTGGCACGCCTGCTTGCCGAAAGCCAGGATCAGCGAGACAGCGTGCTAGGCTCTGTTTCACAGCACCCTGGAGAACACGCCCTTGAAGAATGCCCTCTCTGCTCCGCAAAAGCTCTGCCACAGTGAAGGTGGAAGAAGCAGCCTGTGGCCACGGGCAGAGCTGGTCAACAGCTGCGCCTAACTTGCCCAAGCTGCGAGAGCATTCTCAGCCGAGTTCTGCTTTGACAGAGCTATTGCTGAACTTTTGCAGCCCCGGAGGCTGCTGAAACCAAGGCTGTGTTCTGCCTCTTCATTCTTGCCTTCCTGTGCTCCAGCGAGAAGTGAAGCTCTGGCACGGCATTCAGCTTTGCCGCCTCTCTGCACGGAAAGCACTAGACAGAACTAGTGTGCTTCGTGCATGCTCTCTCCTCGCTTTTATGGTCACTGCTCTGCTTTTTGCTTGGCAGCGTTCCAAGGGTCCACGGCATACCTCTTGCACAGCGAGAGGTGGCCGGCGAGGAATACTTGCTGGCTTAAGTCGTTCCATGCTCAAGGCATTCATCAGAGCAACACCATGGGGGAAAAGAGGGGGGAACATTGCAGGACAAATTTCTATGCTGGAACAGGATTGTCTGCGAGACAGCTCTCCGCAGCGCTAGTATTTGGCCAGGCTGAAATCAGCGCCACGGGAAGCCAATCTGACAAGCGGAGTGCAACGAGCGCGGCGATATGGGGCCACTTGGCAGGTGGCCGAAGAAAGACGGCTGCCCCGCGAATGGGGTGCCAGAAGGCAAGTTTCAGCAGGGCGTTGCGGGCGAGCTTAATGTGTAGCCGCAGTTGTTCTAGGCGAGATTGTAGCCGAGAAGCTTTCCGTCTCCATTCACGAGACAAGAAAAGCAGAACGCAATGGTCTAGAGGGTTGAGAAGAAAAGTGCTCGTAGCGAGCTCGTTGCGGCAGAAGCGAAAGCCAGGAGCAGCGTGCTCGCTGCGAGAAGTAGACGGCGCTTCGCCTCCTTGGGAAGGAAATCGCGTCTGGGCACGAACGGCAGCCAGCGAAGCTTCAGAACCGCAGGCTGTTCTGCTCAGCGTACGAGCCTGAAGTGAGTGGCAAGGGCTAAGGGGACAGTTCCAAGGCATCTAGCTTTCCTGCTAGCAATGCCATTTCTACCCTGCTGTGGAAAACATTGTCCTTTGCCCTTCTGCTCCGAGAGGCAGAGAGCACCTCGGCAGACGCAGTGCAGAGGGAAAGGACACAGTATCCGAGGGAGCGTGGCGCCGCTTAGGCGGGCAAAGCAGAAAGGTGCCGCCCGGCACTGGCTTTGACTCCCTGAGCTTCCTTGCTAGGACAGCAGCCGCCGAAAGCTGGCAACTAGGCTGCCAGAGTGCAGAATGTCGGCGGTCTGGCACGCCTGCTTGCCGAAAGCCAGGATCAGCGAGACAGCGTGCTAGGCTCTGTTTCACAGCACCCTGGAGAACACGCCCTTGAAGAATGCCCTCTCTGCTCCGCAAAAGCTCTGCCACAGTGAAGGTGGAAGAAGCAGCCTGTGGCCACGGGCAGAGCTGGTCAACAGCTGCGCCTAACTTGCCCAAGCTGCGAGAGCATTCTCAGCCGAGTTCTGCTTTGACAGAGCTATTGCTGAACTTTTGCAGCCCCGGAGGCTGCTGAAACCAAGGCTGTGTTCTGCCTCTTCATTCTTGCCTTCCTGTGCTCCAGCGAGAAGTGAAGCTCTGGCACGGCATTCAGCTTTGCCGCCTCTCTGCACGGAAAGCACTAGACAGAACTAGTGTGCTTCGTGCATGCTCTCTCCTCGCTTTTATGGTCACTGCTCTGCTTTTTGCTTGGCAGCGTTCCAAGGGTCCACGGCATACCTCTTGCACAGCGAGAGGTGGCCGGCGAGGAATACTTGCTGGCTTAAGTCGTTCCATGCTCAAGGCATTCATCAGAGCAACACCATGGGGGAAAAGAGGGGGGAACATTGCAGGACAAATTTCTATGCTGGAACAGGATTGTCTGCGAGACAGCTCTCCGCAGCGCTAGTATTTGGCCAGGCTGAAATCAGCGCCACGGGAAGCCAATCTGACAAGCGGAGTGCAACGAGCGCGGCGATATGGGGCCACTTGGCAGGTGGCCGAAGAAAGACGGCTGCCCCGCGAATGGGGTGCCAGAAGGCAAGTTTCAGCAGGGCGTTCCGGGCGAGCTTAATGTGTAGCCGCAGTTGTTCTAGGCGAGATTGTAGCCGAGAAGCTTTCCGTCTCCATTCACGAGACAAGAAAAGCAGAACGCAATGGTCTAGAGGGTTGAGAAGAAAAGTGCTCGTAGCGAGCTCGTTGCGGCAGAAGCGAAAGCCAGGAGCAGCGTGCTCGCTGCGAGAAGTAGACGGCGCTTCGCCTCCTTGGGAAGGAAATCGCGTCTGGGCACGAACGGCAGCCAGCGAAGCTTCAGAACAGCAGGCTGTTCTGCTCAGCGTGCGAGCCTGAAGTGAGTGGCAAGGGCTAAGGGGACAGTTCCAAGGCATCTAGTTTTCCTGCCTGCAATGCCATTTCTACCCTGCTGTGGAAAACATTGTCCTTTGCCCTTCTGCTCCGAGAGGCAGAGAGCACCTCGGCAGACGCAGTGCAGAGGGAAAGGACACAGTATCCGAGGGAGCGTGGCGCCGCTTAGGCGGGCAAAGCAGAAAGGTGCCGCCCGGCACTGGCTTTGACTCCCTGAGCTTCCTTGCTAGGACAGCAGCTGCCGAAAGCTGGCAACTAGGCTGCCAGAGTGCAGAATGTCGGCGGTCTGGCACGCCTGCTTGCCGAAAGCCAGGATCAGCGAGACAGCGTGCTAGGCTCTGTTTCACAGCACCCTGGAGAACACGCCCTTGAAGAATGCCCTCTCTGCTCCGCAAAAGCTCTGCCACAGTGAAGGTGGAAGAAGCAGCCTGTGGCCACGGGCAGAGCTGGTCAACAGCTGCGCCTAACTTGCCCAAGCTGCGAGAGCATTCTCAGCCGAGTTCTGCTTTGACAGAGCTATTGCTGAACTTTTGCAGCCCCGGAGGCTGCTGAAACCAAGGCTGTGTTCTGCCTCTTCATTCTTGCCTTCCTGTGCTCCAGCGAGAAGTGAAGCTCTGGCACGGCATTCAGCTTTGCCGCCTCTCTGCACGGAAAGCACTAGACAGAACTAGTGTGCTTCGTGCATGCTCTCTCCTCGCTTTTATGGTCACTGCTCTGCTTTTTGCTTGGCAGCGTTCCAAGGGTCCACGGCATACCTCTTGCACAGCGAGAGGTGGCCGGCGAGGAATACTTGCTGGCTTAAGTCGTTCCATGCTCAAGGCATTCATCAGAGCAACACCATGGGGGAAAAGAGGGGGGAACATTGCAGGACAAATTTCTATGCTGGAACAGGATTGTCTGCGAGACAGCTCTCCGCAGCGCTAGTATTTGGCCAGGCTGAAATCAGCGCCACGGGAAGCCAATCTGACAAGCGGAGTGCAACGAGCGCGGCGATATGGGGCCACTTGGCAGGTGGCCGAAGAAAGACGGCTGCCCCGCGAATGGGGTGCCAGAAGGCAAGTTTCAGCAGGGCGTTCCGGGCGAGCTTAATGTGTAGCCGCAGTTGTTCTAGGCGAGATTGTAGCCGAGAAGCTTTCCGTCTCCATTCACGAGACAAGAAAAGCAGAACGCAATGGTCTAGAGGGTTGAGAAGAAAAGTGCTCGTAGCGAGCTCGTTGCGGCAGAAGCGAAAGCCAGGAGCAGCGTGCTCGCTGCGAGAAGTAGACGGCGCTTCGCCTCCTTGGGAAGGAAATCGCGTCTGGGCACGAACGGCAGCCAGCGAAGCTTCAGAACAGCAGGCTGTTCTGCTCAGCGTGCGAGCCTGAAGTGAGTGGCAAGGGCTAAGGGGACAGTTCCAAGGCATCTAGCTTTCCTGCCTGCAATGCCATTTCTACCCTGCTGTGGAAAACATTGTCCTTTGCCCTTCTGCTCCGAGAGGCAGAGAGCACCTCGGCAGACGCAGTGCAGAGGGAAAGGACACAGTATCCGAGGGAGCGTGGCGCCGCTTAGGCGGGCAAAGCAGAAAGGTGCCGCCCGGCACTGGCTTTGACTCCCTGAGCTTCCTTGCTAGGACAGCAGCTGCCGAAAGCTGGCAACTAGGCTGCCAGAGTGCAGAATGTCGGCGGTCTGGCACGCCTGCTTGCCGAAAGCCAGGATCAGCGAGACAGCGTGCTAGGCTCTGTTTCACAGCACCCTGGAGAACACGCCCTTGAAGAATGCCCTCTCTGCTCCGCAAAAGCTCTGCCACAGTGAAGGTGGAAGAAGCAGCCTGTGGCCACGGGCAGAGCTGGTCAACAGCTGCGCCTAACTTGCCCAAGCTGCGAGAGCATTCTCAGCCGAGTTCTGCTTTGACAGAGCTATTGCTGAACTTTTGCAGCCCCGGAGGCTGCTGAAACCAAGGCTGTGTTCTGCCTCTTCATTCTTGCCTTCCTGTGCTCCAGCGAGAAGTGAAGCTCTGGCACGGCATTCAGCTTTGCCGCCTCTCTGCACGGAAAGCACTAGACAGAACTAGTGTGCTTCGTGCATGCTCTCTCCTCGCTTTTATGGTCACTGCTCTGCTTTTTGCTTGGCAGCGTTCCAAGGGTCCACGGCATACCTCTTGCACAGCGAGAGGTGGCCGGCGAGGAATACTTGCTGGCTTAAGTCGTTCCATGCTCAAGGCATTCATCAGAGCAACACCATGGGGGAAAAGAGGGGGGAACATTGCAGGACAAATTTCTATGCTGGAACAGGATTGTCTGCGAGACAGCTCTCCGCAGCGCTAGTATTTGGCCAGGCTGAAATCAGCGCCACGGGAAGCCAATCTGACAAGCGGAGTGCAACGAGCGCGGCGATATGGGGCCACTTGGCAGGTGGCCGAAGAAAGACGGCTGCCCCGCGAATGGGGTGCCAGAAGGCAAGTTTCAGCAGGGCGTTGCGGGCGAGCTTAATGTGTAGCCGCAGTTGTTCTAGGCGAGATTGTAGCCGAGAAGCTTTCCGTCTCCATTCACGAGACAAGAAAAGCAGAACGCAATGGTCTAGAGGGTTGAGAAGAAAAGTGCTCGTAGCGAGCTCGTTGCGGCAGAAGCGAAAGCCAGGAGCAGCGTGCTCGCTGCGAGAAGTAGACGGCGCTTCGCCTCCTTGGGAAGGAAATCGCGTCTGGGCACGAACGGCAGCCAGCGAAGCTTCAGAACAGCAGGCTGTTCTGCTCAGCGTGCGAGCCTGAAGTGAGTGGCAAGGGCTAAGGGGACAGTTCCAAGGCATCTAGCTTTCCTGCCTGCAATGCCATTTCTACCCTGCTGTGGAAAACATTGTCCTTTGCCCTTCTGCTCCGAGAGGCAGAGAGCACCTCGGCAGACGCAGTGCAGAGGGAAAGGACACAGTATCCGAGGGAGCGTGGCGCCGCTTAGGCGGGCAAAGCAGAAAGGTGCCGCCCGGCACTGGCTTTGACTCCCTGAGCTTCCTTGCTAGGACAGCAGCTGCCGAAAGCTGGCAACTAGGCTGCCAGAGTGCAGAATGTCGGCGGTCTGGCACGCCTGCTTGCCGAAAGCCAGGATCAGCGAGACAGCGTGCTAGGCTCTGTTTCACAGCACCCTGGAGAACACGCCCTTGAAGAATGCCCTCTCTGCTCCGCAAAAGCTCTGCCACAGTGAAGGTGGAAGAAGCAGCCTGTGGCCACGGGCAGAGCTGGTCAACAGCTGCGCCTAACTTGCCCAAGCTGCGAGAGCATTCTCAGCCGAGTTCTGCTTTGACAGAGCTATTGCTGAACTTTTGCAGCCCCGGAGGCTGCTGAAACCAAGGCTGTGTTCTGCCTCTTCATTCTTGCCTTCCTGTGCTCCAGCGAGAAGTGAAGCTCTGGCACGGCATTCAGCTTTGCCGCCTCTCTGCACGGAAAGCACTAGACAGAACTAGTGTGCTTCGTGCATGCTCTCTCCTCGCTTTTATGGTCACTGCTCTGCTTTTTGCTTGGCAGCGTTCCAAGGGTCCACGGCATACCTCTTGCACAGCGAGAGGTGGCCGGCGAGGAATACTTGCTGGCTTAAGTCGTTCCATGCTCAAGGCATTCATCAGAGCAACACCATGGGGGAAAAGAGGGGGGAACATTGCAGGACAAATTTCTATGCTGGAACAGGATTGTCTGCGAGACAGCGCTCCGCAGCGCTAGTATTTGGCCAGGCTGAAATCAGCGCCACGGGAAGCCAATCTGACAAGCGGAGTGCAACGAGCGCGGCGATATGGGGCCACTTGGCAGGTGGCCGAAGAAAGACGGCTGCCCCGCGAATGGGGTGCCAGAAGGCAAGTTTCAGCAGGGCGTTGCGGGCGAGCTTAATGTGTAGCCGCAGTTGTTCTAGGCGAGATTGTAGCCGAGAAGCTTTCCGTCTCCATTCACGAGACAAGAAAAGCAGAACGCAATGGTCTAGAGGGTTGAGAAGAAAAGTGCTCGTAGCGAGCTCGTTGCGGCAGAAGCGAAAGCCAGGAGCAGCGTGCTCGCTGCGAGAAGTAGACGGCGCTTCGCCTCCTTGGGAAGGAAATCGCGTCTGGGCACGAACGGCAGCCAGCGAAGCTTCAGAACAGCAGGCTGTTCTGCTCAGCGTGCGAGCCTGAAGTGAGTGGCAAGGGCTAAGGGGACAGTTCCAAGGCATCTAGCTTTCCTGCCTGCAATGCCATTTCTACCCTGCTGTGGAAAACATTGTCCTTTGCCCTTCTGCTCCGAGAGGCAGAGAGCACCTCGGCAGACGCAGTGCAGAGGGAAAGGACACAGTATCCGAGGGAGCGTGGCGCCGCTTAGGCGGGCAAAGCAGAAAGGTGCCGCCCGGCACTGGCTTTGACTCCCTGAGCTTCCTTGCTAGGACAGCAGCTGCCGAAAGCTGGCAACTAGGCTGCCAGAGTGCAGAATGTCGGCGGTCTGGCACGCCTGCTTGCCGAAAGCCAGGATCAGCGAGACAGCGTGCTAGGCTCTGTTTCACAGCACCCTGGAGAACACGCCCTTGAAGAATGCCCTCTCTGCTCCGCAAAAGCTCTGCCACAGTGAAGGTGGAAGAAGCAGCCTGTGGCCACGGGCAGAGCTGGTCAACAGCTGCGCCTAACTTGCCCAAGCTGCGAGAGCATTCTCAGCCGAGTTCTGCTTTGACAGAGCTATTGCTGAACTTTTGCAGCCCCGGAGGCTGCTGAAACCAAGGCTGTGTTCTGCCTCTTCATTCTTGCCTTCCTGTGCTCCAGCGAGAAGTGAAGCTCTGGCACGGCATTCAGCTTTGCCGCCTCTCTGCACGGAAAGCACTAGACAGAACTAGTGTGCTTCGTGCATGCTCTCTCCTCGCTTTTATGGTCACTGCTCTGCTTTTTGCTTGGCAGCGTTCCAAGGGTCCACGGCATACCTCTTGCACAGCGAGAGGTGGCCGGCGAGGAATACTTGCTGGCTTAAGTCGTTCCATGCTCAAGGCATTCATCAGAGCAACACCATGGGGGAAAAGAGGGGGGAACATTGCAGGACAAATTTCTATGCTGGAACAGGATTGTCTGCGAGACAGCTCTCCGCAGCGCTAGTATTTGGCCAGGCTGAAATCAGCGCCACGGGAAGCCAATCTGACAAGCGGAGTGCAACGAGCGCGGCGATATGGGGCCACTTGGCAGGTGGCCGAAGAAAGACGGCTGCCCCGCGAATGGGGTGCCAGAAGGCAAGTTTCAGCAGGGCGTTGCGGGCGAGCTTAATGTGTAGCCGCAGTTGTTCTAGGCGAGATTGTAGCCGAGAAGCTTTCCGTCTCCATTCACGAGACAAGAAAAGCAGAACGCAATGGTCTAGAGGGTTGAGAAGAAAAGTGCTCGTAGCGAGCTCGTTGCGGCAGAAGCGAAAGCCAGGAGCAGCGTGCTCGCTGCGAGAAGTAGACGGCGCTTCGCCTCCTTGGGAAGGAAATCGCGTCTGGGCACGAACGGCAGCCAGCGAAGCTTCAGAACCGCAGGCTGTTCTGCTCAGCGTACGAGCCTGAAGTGAGTGGCAAGGGCTAAGGGGACAGTTCCAAGGCATCTAGCTTTCCTGCTAGCAATGCCATTTCTACCCTGCTGTGGAAAACATTGTCCTTTGCCCTTCTGCTCCGAGAGGCACAGAGCACCTCGGCAGACGCAGTGCAGAGGGAAAGGACACAGTATCCGAGGGAGCGTGGCGCCGCTTAGGCGGGCAAAGCAGAAAGGTGCCGCCCGGCACTGGCTTTGACTCCCTGAGCTTCCTTGCTAGGACAGCAGCCGCCGAAAGCTGGCAACTAGGCTGCCAGAGTGCAGAATGTCGGCGGTCTGGCACGCCTGCTTGCCGAAAGCCAGGATCAGCGAGACAGCGTGCTAGGCTCTGTTTCACAGCACCCTGGAGAACACGCCCTTGAAGAATGCCCTCTCTGCTCCGCAAAAGCTCTGCCACAGTGAAGGTGGAAGAAGCAGCCTGTGGCCACGGGCAGAGCTGGTCAACAGCTGCGCCTAACTTGCCCAAGCTGCGAGAGCATTCTCAGCCGAGTTCTGCTTTGACAGAGCTATTGCTGAACTTTTGCAGCCCCGGAGGCTGCTGAAACCAAGGCTGTGTTCTGCCTCTTCATTCTTGCCTTCCTGTGCTCCAGCGAGAAGTGAAGCTCTGGCACGGCATTCAGCTTTGCCGCCTCTCTGCACGGAAAGCACTAGACAGAACTAGTGTGCTTCGTGCATGCTCTCTCCTCGCTTTTATGGTCACTGCTCTGCTTTTTGCTTGGCAGCGTTCCAAGGGTCCACGGCATACCTCTTGCACAGCGAGAGGTGGCCGGCGAGGAATACTTGCTGGCTTAAGTCGTTCCATGCTCAAGGCATTCATCAGAGCAACACCATGGGGGAAAAGAGGGGGGAACATTGCAGGACAAATTTCTATGCTGGAACAGGATTGTCTGCGAGACAGCTCTCCGCAGCGCTAGTATTTGGCCAGGCTGAAATCAGCGCCACGGGAAGCCAATCTGACAAGCGGAGTGCAACGAGCGCGGCGATATGGGGCCACTTGGCAGGTGGCCGAAGAAAGACGGCTGCCCCGCGAATGGGGTGCCAGAAGGCAAGTTTCAGCAGGGCGTTGCGGGCGAGCTTAATGTGTAGCCGCAGTTGTTCTAGGCGAGATTGTAGCCGAGAAGCTTTCCGTCTCCATTCACGAGACAAGAAAAGCAGAACGCAATGGTCTAGAGGGTTGAGAAGAAAAGTGCTCGTAGCGAGCTCGTTGCGGCAGAAGCGAAAGCCAGGAGCAGCGTGCTCGCTGCGAGAAGTAGACGGCGCTTCGCCTCCTTGGGAAGGAAATCGCGTCTGGGCACGAACGGCAGCCAGCGAAGCTTCAGAACAGCAGGCTGTTCTGCTCAGCGTGCGAGCCTGAAGTGAGTGGCAAGGGCTAAGGGGACAGTTCCAAGGCATCTAGCTTTCCTGCCTGCAATGCCATTTCTACCCTGCTGTGGAAAACATTGTCCTTTGCCCTTCTGCTCCGAGAGGCAGAGAGCACCTCGGCAGACGCAGTGCAGAGGGAAAGGACACAGTATCCGAGGGAGCGTGGCGCCGCTTAGGCGGGCAAAGCAGAAAGGTGCCGCCCGGCACTGGCTTTGACTCCCTGAGCTTCCTTGCTAGGACAGCAGCTGCCGAAAGCTGGCAACTAGGCTGCCAGAGTGCAGAATGTCGGCGGTCTGGCACGCCTGCTTGCCGAAAGCCAGGATCAGCGAGACAGCGTGCTAGGCTCTGTTTCACAGCACCCTGGAGAACACGCCCTTGAAGAATGCCCTCTCTGCTCCGCAAAAGCTCTGCCACAGTGAAGGTGGAAGAAGCAGCCTGTGGCCACGGGCAGAGCTGGTCAACAGCTGCGCCTAACTTGCCCAAGCTGCGAGAGCATTCTCAGCCGAGTTCTGCTTTGACAGAGCTATTGCTGAACTTTTGCAGCCCCGGAGGCTGCTGAAACCAAGGCTGTGTTCTGCCTCTTCATTCTTGCCTTCCTGTGCTCCAGCGAGAAGTGAAGCTCTGGCACGGCATTCAGCTTTGCCGCCTCTCTGCACGGAAAGCACTAGACAGAACTAGTGTGCTTCGTGCATGCTCTCTCCTCGCTTTTATGGTCACTGCTCTGCTTTTTGCTTGGCAGCGTTCCAAGGGTCCACGGCATACCTCTTGCACAGCGAGAGGTGGCCGGCGAGGAATACTTGCTGGCTTAAGTCGTTCCATGCTCAAGGCATTCATCAGAGCAACACCATGGGGGAAAAGAGGGGGGAACATTGCAGGACAAATTTCTATGCTGGAACAGGATTGTCTGCGAGACAGCTCTCCGCAGCGCTAGTATTTGGCCAGGCTGAAATCAGCGCCACGGGAAGCCAATCTGACAAGCGGAGTGCAACGAGCGCGGCGATATGGGGCCACTTGGCAGGTGGCCGAAGAAAGACGGCTGCCCCGCGAATGGGGTGCCAGAAGGCAAGTTTCAGCAGGGCGTTCCGGGCGAGCTTAATGTGTAGCCGCAGTTGTTCTAGGCGAGATTGTAGCCGAGAAGCTTTCCGTCTCCATTCACGAGACAAGAAAAGCAGAACGCAATGGTCTAGAGGGTTGAGAAGAAAAGTGCTCGTAGCGAGCTCGTTGCGGCAGAAGCGAAAGCCAGGAGCAGCGTGCTCGCTGCGAGAAGTAGACGGCGCTTCGCCTCCTTGGGAAGGAAATCGCGTCTGGGCACGAACGGCAGCCAGCGAAGCTTCAGAACAGCAGGCTGTTCTGCTCAGCGTGCGAGCCTGAAGTGAGTGGCAAGGGCTAAGGGGACAGTTCCAAGGCATCTAGCTTTCCTGCCTGCAATGCCATTTCTACCCTGCTGTGGAAAACATTGTCCTTTGCCCTTCTGCTCCGAGAGGCAGAGAGCACCTCGGCAGACGCAGTGCAGAGGGAAAGGACACAGTATCCGAGGGAGCGTGGCGCCGCTTAGGCGGGCAAAGCAGAAAGGTGCCGCCCGGCACTGGCTTTGACTCCCTGAGCTTCCTTGCTAGGACAGCAGCCGCCGAAAGCTGGCAACTAGGCTGCCAGAGTGCAGAATGTCGGCGGTCTGGCACGCCTGCTTGCCGAAAGCCAGGATCAGCGAGACAGCGTGCTAGGCTCTGTTTCACAGCACCCTGGAGAACACGCCCTTGAAGAATGCCCTCTCTGCTCCGCAAAAGCTCTGCCACAGTGAAGGTGGAAGAAGCAGCCTGTGGCCACGGGCAGAGCTGGTCAACAGCTGCGCCTAACTTGCCCAAGCTGCGAGAGCATTCTCAGCCGAGTTCTGCTTTGACAGAGCTATTGCTGAACTTTTGCAGCCCCGGAGGCTGCTGAAACCAAGGCTGTGTTCTGCCTCTTCATTCTTGCCTTCCTGTGCTCCAGCGAGAAGTGAAGCTCTGGCACGGCATTCAGCTTTGCCGCCTCTCTGCACGGAAAGCACTAGACAGAACTAGTGTGCTTCGTGCATGCTCTCTCCTCGCTTTTATGGTCACTGCTCTGCTTTTTGCTTGGCAGCGTTCCAAGGGTCCACGGCATACCTCTTGCACAGCGAGAGGTGGCCGGCGAGGAATACTTGCTGGCTTAAGTCGTTCCATGCTCAAGGCATTCATCAGAGCAACACCATGGGGGAAAAGAGGGGGGAACATTGCAGGACAAATTTCTATGCTGGAACAGGATTGTCTGCGAGACAGCTCTCCGCAGCGCTAGTATTTGGCCAGGCTGAAATCAGCGCCACGGGAAGCCAATCTGACAAGCGGAGTGCAACGAGCGCGGCGATATGGGGCCACTTGGCAGGTGGCCGAAGAAAGACGGCTGCCCCGCGAATGGGGTGCCAGAAGGCAAGTTTCAGCAGGGCGTTGCGGGCGAGCTTAATGTGTAGCCGCAGTTGTTCTAGGCGAGATTGTAGCCGAGAAGCTTTCCGTCTCCATTCACGAGACAAGAAAAGCAGAACGCAATGGTCTAGAGGGTTGAGAAGAAAAGTGCTCGTAGCGAGCTCGTTGCGGCAGAAGCGAAAGCCAGGAGCAGCGTGCTCGCTGCGAGAAGTAGACGGCGCTTCGCCTCCTTGGGAAGGAAATCGCGTCTGGGCACGAACGGCAGCCAGCGAAGCTTCAGAACCGCAGGCTGTTCTGCTCAGCGTACGAGCCTGAAGTGAGTGGCAAGGGCTAAGGGGACAGTTCCAAGGCATCTAGCTTTCCTGCTAGCAATGCCATTTCTACCCTGCTGTGGAAAACATTGTCCTTTGCCCTTCTGCTCCGAGAGGCAGAGAGCACCTCGGCAGACGCAGTGCAGAGGGAAAGGACACAGTATCCGAGGGAGCGTGGCGCCGCTTAGGCGGGCAAAGCAGAAAGGTGCCGCCCGGCACTGGCTTTGACTCCCTGAGCTTCCTTGCTAGGACAGCAGCCGCCGAAAGCTGGCAACTAGGCTGCCAGAGTGCAGAATGTCGGCGGTCTGGCACGCCTGCTTGCCGAAAGCCAGGATCAGCGAGACAGCGTGCTAGGCTCTGTTTCACAGCACCCTGGAGAACACGCCCTTGAAGAATGCCCTCTCTGCTCCGCAAAAGCTCTGCCACAGTGAAGGTGGAAGAAGCAGCCTGTGGCCACGGGCAGAGCTGGTCAACAGCTGCGCCTAACTTGCCCAAGCTGCGAGAGCATTCTCAGCCGAGTTCTGCTTTGACAGAGCTATTGCTGAACTTTTGCAGCCCCGGAGGCTGCTGAAACCAAGGCTGTGTTCTGCCTCTTCATTCTTGCCTTCCTGTGCTCCAGCGAGAAGTGAAGCTCTGGCACGGCATTCAGCTTTGCCGCCTCTCTGCACGGAAAGCACTAGACAGAACTAGTGTGCTTCGTGCATGCTCTCTCCTCGCTTTTATGGTCACTGCTCTGCTTTTTGCTTGGCAGCGTTCCAAGGGTCCACGGCATACCTCTTGCACAGCGAGAGGTGGCCGGCGAGGAATACTTGCTGGCTTAAGTCGTTCCATGCTCAAGGCATTCATCAGAGCAACACCATGGGGGAAAAGAGGGGGGAACATTGCAGGACAAATTTCTATGCTGGAACAGGATTGTCTGCGAGACAGCTCTCCGCAGCGCTAGTATTTGGCCAGGCTGAAATCAGCGCCACGGGAAGCCAATCTGACAAGCGGAGTGCAACGAGCGCGGCGATATGGGGCCACTTGGCAGGTGGCCGAAGAAAGACGGCTGCCCCGCGAATGGGGTGCCAGAAGGCAAGTTTCAGCAGGGCGTTCCGGGCGAGCTTAATGTGTAGCCGCAGTTGTTCTAGGCGAGATTGTAGCCGAGAAGCTTTCCGTCTCCATTCACGAGACAAGAAAAGCAGAACGCAATGGTCTAGAGGGTTGAGAAGAAAAGTGCTCGTAGCGAGCTCGTTGCGGCAGAAGCGAAAGCCAGGAGCAGCGTGCTCGGTGCGAGAAGTAGACGGCGCTTCGCCTCCTTGGGAAGGAAATCGCGTCTGGGCACGAACGGCAGCCAGCGAAGCTTCAGAACAGCAGGCTGTTCTGCTCAGCGTGCGAGCCTGAAGTGAGTGGCAAGGGCTAAGGGGACAGTTCCAAGGCATCTAGCTTTCCTGCCAGCAATGCCATTTCTACCCTGCTGTGGAAAACATTGTCCTTTGCCCTTCTGCTCCGAGAGGCAGAGAGCACCTCGGCAGACGCAGTGCAGAGGGAAAGGACACAGTATCCGAGGGAGCGTGGCGCCGCTTAGGCGGGCAAAGCAGAAAGGTGCCGCCCGGCACTGGCTTTGACTCCCTGAGCTTCCTTGCTAGGACAGCAGCCGCCGAAAGCTGGCAACTAGGCTGCCAGAGTGCAGAATGTCGGCGGTCTGGCACGCCTGCTTGCCGAAAGCCAGGATCAGCGAGACAGCGTGCTAGGCTCTGTTTCACAGCACCCTGGAGAACACGCCCTTGAAGAATGCCCTCTCTGCTCCGCAAAAGCTCTGCCACAGTGAAGGTGGAAGAAGCAGCCTGTGGCCACGGGCAGAGCTGGTCAACAGCTGCGCCTAACTTGCCCAAGCTGCGAGAGCATTCTCAGCCGAGTTCTGCTTTGACAGAGCTATTGCTGAACTTTTGCAGCCCCGGAGGCTGCTGAAACCAAGGCTGTGTTCTGCCTCTTCATTCTTGCCTTCCTGTGCTCCAGCGAGAAGTGAAGCTCTGGCACGGCATTCAGCTTTGCCGCCTCTCTGCACGGAAAGCACTAGACAGAACTAGTGTGCTTCGTGCATGCTCTCTCCTCGCTTTTATGGTCACTGCTCTGCTTTTTGCTTGGCAGCGTTCCAAGGGTCCACGGCATACCTCTTGCACAGCGAGAGGTGGCCGGCGAGGAATACTTGCTGGCTTAAGTCGTTCCATGCTCAAGGCATTCATCAGAGCAACACCATGGGGAAAAGAGGGGGGAACATTGCAGGACAAATTTCTATGCTGGAACAGGATTGTCTGCGAGACAGCTCTCCGCAGCGCTAGTATTTGGCCAGGCTGAAATCAGCGCCACGGGAAGCCAATCTGACAAGCGGAGTGCAACGAGCGCGGCGATATGGGGCCACTTGGCAGGTGGCCGAAGAAAGACGGCTGCCCCGCGAATGGGGTGCCAGAAGGCAAGTTTCAGCAGGGCGTTGCGGGCGAGCTTAATGTGTAGCCGCAGTTGTTCTAGGCGAGATTGTAGCCGAGAAGCTTTCCGTCTCCATTCACGAGACAAGAAAAGCAGAACGCAATGGTCTAGAGGGTTGAGAAGAAAAGTGCTCGTAGCGAGCTCGTTGCGGCAGAAGCGAAAGCCAGGAGCAGCGTGCTCGCTGCGAGAAGTAGACGGCGCTTCGCCTCCTTGGGAAGGAAATCGCGTCTGGGCACGAACGGCAGCCAGCGAAGCTTCAGAACCGCAGGCTGTTCTGCTCAGCGTACGAGCCTGAAGTGAGTGGCAAGGGCTAAGGGGACAGTTCCAAGGCATCTAGCTTTCCTGCTAGCAATGCCATTTCTACCCTGCTGTGGAAAACATTGTCCTTTGCCCTTCTGCTCCGAGAGGCAGAGAGCACCTCGGCAGACGCAGTGCAGAGGGAAAGGACACAGTATCCGAGGGAGCGTGGCGCCGCTTAGGCGGGCAAAGCAGAAAGGTGCCGCCCGGCACTGGCTTTGACTCCCTGAGCTTCCTTGCTAGGACAGCAGCCGCCGAAAGCTGGCAACTAGGCTGCCAGAGTGCAGAATGTCGGCGGTCTGGCACGCCTGCTTGCCGAAAGCCAGGATCAGCGAGACAGCGTGCTAGGCTCTGTTTCACAGCACCCTGGAGAACACGCCCTTGAAGAATGCCCTCTCTGCTCCGCAAAAGCTCTGCCACAGTGAAGGTGGAAGAAGCAGCCTGTGGCCACGGGCAGAGCTGGTCAACAGCTGCGCCTAACTTGCCCAAGCTGCGAGAGCATTCTCAGCCGAGTTCTGCTTTGACAGAGCTATTGCTGAACTTTTGCAGCCCCGGAGGCTGCTGAAACCAAGGCTGTGTTCTGCCTCTTCATTCTTGCCTTCCTGTGCTCCAGCGAGAAGTGAAGCTCTGGCACGGCATTCAGCTTTGCCGCCTCTCTGCACGGAAAGCACTAGACAGAACTAGTGTGCTTCGTGCATGCTCTCTCCTCGCTTTTATGGTCACTGCTCTGCTTTTTGCTTGGCAGCGTTCCAAGGGTCCACGGCATACCTCTTGCACAGCGAGAGGTGGCCGGCGAGGAATACTTGCTGGCTTAAGTCGTTCCATGCTCAAGGCATTCATCAGAGCAACACCATGGGGGAAAAGAGGGGGGAACATTGCAGGACAAATTTCTATGCTGGAACAGGATTGTCTGCGAGACAGCTCTCCGCAGCGCTAGTATTTGGCCAGGCTGAAATCAGCGCCACGGGAAGCCAATCTGACAAGCGGAGTGCAACGAGCGCGGCGATATGGGGCCACTTGGCAGGTGGCCGAAGAAAGACGGCTGCCCCGCGAATGGGGTGCCAGAAGGCAAGTTTCAGCAGGGCGTTGCGGGCGAGCTTAATGTGTAGCCGCAGTTGTTCTAGGCGAGATTGTAGCCGAGAAGCTTTCCGTCTCCATTCACGAGACAAGAAAAGCAGAACGCAATGGTCTAGAGGGTTGAGAAGAAAAGTGCTCGTAGCGAGCTCGTTGCGGCAGAAGCGAAAGCCAGGAGCAGCGTGCTCGCTGCGAGAAGTAGACGGCGCTTCGCCTCCTTGGGAAGGAAATCGCGTCTGGGCACGAACGGCAGCCAGCGAAGCTTCAGAACAGCAGGCTGTTCTGCTCAGCGTGCGAGCCTGAAGTGAGTGGCAAGGGCTAAGGGGACAGTTCCAAGGCATCTAGCTTTCCTGCTAGCAATGCCATTTCTACCCTGCTGTGGAAAACATTGTCCTTTGCCCTTCTGCTCCGAGAGGCAGAGAGCACCTCGGCAGACGCAGTGCAGAGGGAAAGGACACAGTATCCGAGGGAGCGTGGCGCCGCTTAGGCGGGCAAAGCAGAAAGGTGCCGCCCGGCACTGGCTTTGACTCCCTGAGCTTCCTTGCTAGGACAGCAGCCGCCGAAAGCTGGCAACTAGGCTGCCAGAGTGCAGAATGTCGGCGGTCTGGCACGCCTGCTTGCCGAAAGCCAGGATCAGCGAGACAGCGTGCTAGGCTCTGTTTCACAGCACCCTGGAGAACACGCCCTTGAAGAATGCCCTCTCTGCTCCGCAAAAGCTCTGCCACAGTGAAGGTGGAAGAAGCAGCCTGTGGCCACGGGCAGAGCTGGTCAACAGCTGCGCCTAACTTGCCCAAGCTGCGAGAGCATTCTCAGCCGAGTTCTGCTTTGACAGAGCTATTGCTGAACTTTTGCAGCCCCGGAGGCTGCTGAAACCAAGGCTGTGTTCTGCCTCTTCATTCTTGCCTTCCTGTGCTCCAGCGAGAAGTGAAGCTCTGGCACGGCATTCAGCTTTGCCGCCTCTCTGCACGGAAAGCACTAGACAGAACTAGTGTGCTTCGTGCATGCTCTCTCCTCGCTTTTATGGTCACTGCTCTGCTTTTTGCTTGGCAGCGTTCCAAGGGTCCACGGCATACCTCTTGCACAGCGAGAGGTGGCCGGCGAGGAATACTTGCTGGCTTAAGTCGTTCCATGCTCAAGGCATTCATCAGAGCAACACCATGGGGGAAAAGAGGGGGGAACATTGCAGGACAAATTTCTATGCTGGAACAGGATTGTCTGCGAGACAGCTCTCCGCAGCGCTAGTATTTGGCCAGGCTGAAATCAGCGCCACGGGAAGCCAATCTGACAAGCGGAGTGCAACGAGCGCGGCGATATGGGGCCACTTGGCAGGTGGCCGAAGAAAGACGGCTGCCCCGCGAATGGGGTGCCAGAAGGCAAGTTTCAGCAGGGCGTTGCGGGCGAGCTTAATGTGTAGCCGCAGTTGTTCTAGGCGAGATTGTAGCCGAGAAGCTTTCCGTCTCCATTCACGAGACAAGAAAAGCAGAACGCAATGGTCTAGAGGGTTGAGAAGAAAAGTGCTCGTAGCGAGCTCGTTGCGGCAGAAGCGAAAGCCAGGAGCAGCGTGCTCGCTGCGAGAAGTAGACGGCGCTTCGCCTCCTTGGGAAGGAAATCGCGTCTGGGCACGAACGGCAGCCAGCGAAGCTTCAGAACAGCAGGCTGTTCTGCTCAGCGTGCGAGCCTGAAGTGAGTGGCAAGGGCTAAGGGGACAGTTCCAAGGCATCTAGCTTTCCTGCTAGCAATGCCATTTCTACCCTGCTGTGGAAAACATTGTCCTTTGCCCTTCTGCTCCGAGAGGCAGAGAGCACCTCGGCAGACGCAGTGCAGAGGGAAAGGACACAGTATCCGAGGGAGCGTGGCGCCGCTTAGGCGGGCAAAGCAGAAAGGTGCCGCCCGGCACTGGCTTTGACTCCCTGAGCTTCCTTGCTAGGACAGCAGCCGCCGAAAGCTGGCAACTAGGCTGCCAGAGTGCAGAATGTCGGCGGTCTGGCACGCCTGCTTGCCGAAAGCCAGGATCAGCGAGACAGCGTGCTAGGCTCTGTTTCACAGCACCCTGGAGAACACGCCCTTGAAGAATGCCCTCTCTGCTCCGCAAAAGCTCTGCCACAGTGAAGGTGGAAGAAGCAGCCTGTGGCCACGGGCAGAGCTGGTCAACAGCTGCGCCTAACTTGCCCAAGCTGCGAGAGCATTCTCAGCCGAGTTCTGCTTTGACAGAGCTATTGCTGAACTTTTGCAGCCCCGGAGGCTGCTGAAACCAAGGCTGTGTTCTGCCTCTTCATTCTTGCCTTCCTGTGCTCCAGCGAGAAGTGAAGCTCTGGCACGGCATTCAGCTTTGCCGCCTCTCTGCACGGAAAGCACTAGACAGAACTAGTGTGCTTCGTGCATGCTCTCTCCTCGCTTTTATGGTCACTGCTCTGCTTTTTGCTTGGCAGCGTTCCAAGGGTCCACGGCATACCTCTTGCACAGCGAGAGGTGGCCGGCGAGGAATACTTGCTGGCTTAAGTCGTTCCATGCTCAAGGCATTCATCAGAGCAACACCATGGGGGAAAAGAGGGGGGAACATTGCAGGACAAATTTCTATGCTGGAACAGGATTGTCTGCGAGACAGCTCTCCGCAGCGCTAGTATTTGGCCAGGCTGAAATCAGCGCCACGGGAAGCCAATCTGACAAGCGGAGTGCAACGAGCGCGGCGATATGGGGCCACTTGGCAGGTGGCCGAAGAAAGACGGCTGCCCCGCGAATGGGGTGCCAGAAGGCAAGTTTCAGCAGGGCGTTGCGGGCGAGCTTAATGTGTAGCCGCAGTTGTTCTAGGCGAGATTGTAGCCGAGAAGCTTTCCGTCTCCATTCACGAGACAAGAAAAGCAGAACGCAATGGTCTAGAGGGTTGAGAAGAAAAGTGCTCGTAGCGAGCTCGTTGCGGCAGAAGCGAAAGCCAGGAGCAGCGTGCTCGCTGCGAGAAGTAGACGGCGCTTCGCCTCCTTGGGAAGGAAATCGCGTCTGGGCACGAACGGCAGCCAGCGAAGCTTCAGAACAGCAGGCTGTTCTGCTCAGCGTACGAGCCTGAAGTGAGTGGCAAGGGCTAAGGGGACAGTTCCAAGGCATCTAGCTTTCCTGCTAGCAATGCCATTTCTACCCTGCTGTGGAAAACATTGTCCTTTGCCCTTCTGCTCCGAGAGGCAGAGAGCACCTCGGCAGACGCAGTGCAGAGGGAAAGGACACAGTATCCGAGGGAGCGTGGCGCCGCTTAGGCGGGCAAAGCAGAAAGGTGCCGCCCGGCACTGGCTTTGACTCCCTGAGCTTCCTTGCTAGGACAGCAGCCGCCGAAAGCTGGCAACTAGGCTGCCAGAGTGCAGAATGTCGGCGGTCTGGCACGCCTGCTTGCCGAAAGCCAGGATCAGCGAGACAGCGTGCTAGGCTCTGTTTCACAGCACCCTGGAGAACACGCCCTTGAAGAATGCCCTCTCTGCTCCGCAAAAGCTCTGCCACAGTGAAGGTGGAAGAAGCAGCCTGTGGCCACGGGCAGAGCTGGTCAACAGCTGCGCCTAACTTGCCCAAGCTGCGAGAGCATTCTCAGCCGAGTTCTGCTTTGACAGAGCTATTGCTGAACTTTTGCAGCCCCGGAGGCTGCTGAAACCAAGGCTGTGTTCTGCCTCTTCATTCTTGCCTTCCTGTGCTCCAGCGAGAAGTGAAGCTCTGGCACGGCATTCAGCTTTGCCGCCTCTCTGCACGGAAAGCACTAGACAGAACTAGTGTGCTTCGTGCATGCTCTCTCCTCGCTTTTATGGTCACTGCTCTGCTTTTTGCTTGGCAGCGTTCCAAGGGTCCACGGCATACCTCTTGCACAGCGAGAGGTGGCCGGCGAGGAATACTTGCTGGCTTAAGTCGTTCCATGCTCAAGGCATTCATCAGAGCAACACCATGGGGGAAAAGAGGGGGGAACATTGCAGGACAAATTTCTATGCTGGAACAGGATTGTCTGCGAGACAGCTCTCCGCAGCGCTAGTATTTGGCCAGGCTGAAATCAGCGCCACGGGAAGCCAATCTGACAAGCGGAGTGCAACGAGCGCGGCGATATGGGGCCACTTGGCAGGTGGCCGAAGAAAGACGGCTGCCCCGCGAATGGGGTGCCAGAAGGCAAGTTTCAGCAGGGCGTTCCGGGCGAGCTTAATGTGTAGCCGCAGTTGTTCTAGGCGAGATTGTAGCCGAGAAGCTTTCCGTCTCCATTCACGAGACAAGAAAAGCAGAACGCAATGGTCTAGAGGGTTGAGAAGAAAAGTGCTCGTAGCGAGCTCGTTGCGGCAGAAGCGAAAGCCAGGAGCAGCGTGCTCGCTGCGAGAAGTAGACGGCGCTTCGCCTCCTTGGGAAGGAAATCGCGTCTGGGCACGAACGGCAGCCAGCGAAGCTTCAGAACAGCAGGCTGTTCTGCTCAGCATACGAGCCTGAAGTGAGTGGCAAGGGCTAAGGGGACAGTTCCAAGGCATCTAGCTTTCCTGCTAGCAATGCCATTTCTACCCTGCTGTGGAAAACATTGTCCTTTGCCCTTCTGCTCCGAGAGGCAGAGAGCACCTCGGCAGACGCAGTGCAGAGGGAAAGGACACAGTATCCGAGGGAGCGTGGCGCCGCTTAGGCGGGCAAAGCAGAAAGGTGCCGCCCGGCACTGGCTTTGACTCCCTGAGCTTCCTTGCTAGGACAGCAGCTGCCGAAAGCTGGCAACTAGGCTGCCAGAGTGCAGAATGTCGGCGGTCTGGCACGCCTGCTTGCCGAAAGCCAGGATCAGCGAGACAGCGTGCTAGGCTCTGTTTCACAGCACCCTGGAGAACACGCCCTTGAAGAATGCCCTCTCTGCTCCGCAAAAGCTCTGCCACAGTGAAGGTGGAAGAAGCAGCCTGTGGCCACGGGCAGAGCTGGTCAACAGCTGCGCCTAACTTGCCCAAGCTGCGAGAGCATTCTCAGCCGAGTTCTGCTTTGACAGAGCTATTGCTGAACTTTTGCAGCCCCGGAGGCTGCTGAAACCAAGGCTGTGTTCTGCCTCTTCATTCTTGCCTTCCTGTGCTCCAGCGAGAAGTGAAGCTCTGGCACGGCATTCAGCTTTGCCGCCTCTCTGCACGGAAAGCACTAGACAGAACTAGTGTGCTTCGTGCATGCTCTCTCCTCGCTTTTATGGTCACTGCTCTGCTTTTTGCTTGGCAGCGTTCCAAGGGTCCACGGCATACCTCTTGCACAGCGAGAGGTGGCCGGCGAGGAATACTTGCTGGCTTAAGTCGTTCCATGCTCAAGGCATTCATCAGAGCAACACCATGGGGGAAAAGAGGGGGGAACATTGCAGGACAAATTTCTATGCTGGAACAGGATTGTCTGCGAGACAGCGCTCCGCAGCGCTAGTATTTGGCCAGGCTGAAATCAGCGCCACGGGAAGCCAATCTGACAAGCGGAGTGCAACGAGCGCGGCGATATGGGGCCACTTGGCAGGTGGCCGAAGAAAGACGGCTGCCCCGCGAATGGGGTGCCAGAAGGCAAGTTTCAGCAGGGCGTTGCGGGCGAGCTTAATGTGTAGCCGCAGTTGTTCTAGGCGAGATTGTAGCCGAGAAGCTTTCCGTCTCCATTCACGAGACAAGAAAAGCAGAACGCAATGGTCTAGAGGGTTGAGAAGAAAAGTGCTCGTAGCGAGCTCGTTGCGGCAGAAGCGAAAGCCAGGAGCAGCGTGCTCGCTGCGAGAAGTAGACGGCGCTTCGCCTCCTTGGGAAGGAAATCGCGTCTGGGCACGAACGGCAGCCAGCGAAGCTTCAGAACAGCAGGCTGTTCTGCTCAGCGTACGAGCCTGAAGTGAGTGGCAAGGGCTAAGGGGACAGTTCCAAGGCATCTAGCTTTCCTGCCTGCAATGCCATTTCTACCCTGCTGTGGAAAACATTGTCCTTTGCCCTTCTGCTCCGAGAGGCAGAGAGCACCTCGGCAGACGCAGTGCAGAGGGAAAGGACACAGTATCCGAGGGAGCGTGGCGCCGCTTAGGCGGGCAAAGCAGAAAGGTGCCGCCCGGCACTGGCTTTGACTCCCTGAGCTTCCTTGCTAGGACAGCAGCCGCCGAAAGCTGGCAACTAGGCTGCCAGAGTGCAGAATGTCGGCGGTCTGGCACGCCTGCTTGCCGAAAGCCAGGATCAGCGAGACAGCGTGCTAGGCTCTGTTTCACAGCACCCTGGAGAACACGCCCTTGAAGAATGCCCTCTCTGCTCCGCAAAAGCTCTGCCACAGTGAAGGTGGAAGAAGCAGCCTGTGGCCACGGGCAGAGCTGGTCAACAGCTGCGCCTAACTTGCCCAAGCTGCGAGAGCATTCTCAGCCGAGTTCTGCTTTGACAGAGCTATTGCTGAACTTTTGCAGCCCCGGAGGCTGCTGAAACCAAGGCTGTGTTCTGCCTCTTCATTCTTGCCTTCCTGTGCTCCAGCGAGAAGTGAAGCTCTGGCACGGCATTCAGCTTTGCCGCCTCTCTGCACGGAAAGCACTAGACAGAACTAGTGTGCTTCGTGCATGCTCTCTCCTCGCTTTTATGGTCACTGCTCTGCTTTTTGCTTGGCAGCGTTCCAAGGGTCCACGGCATACCTCTTGCACAGCGAGAGGTGGCCGGCGAGGAATACTTGCTGGCTTAAGTCGTTCCATGCTCAAGGCATTCATCAGAGCAACACCATGGGGGAAAAGAGGGGGGAACATTGCAGGACAAATTTCTATGCTGGAACAGGATTGTCTGCGAGACAGCTCTCCGCAGCGCTAGTATTTGGCCAGGCTGAAATCAGCGCCACGGGAAGCCAATCTGACAAGCGGAGTGCAACGAGCGCGGCGATATGGGGCCACTTGGCAGGTGGCCGAAGAAAGACGGCTGCCCCGCGAATGGGGTGCCAGAAGGCAAGTTTCAGCAGGGCGTTGCGGGCGAGCTTAATGTGTAGCCGCAGTTGTTCTAGGCGAGATTGTAGCCGAGAAGCTTTCCGTCTCCATTCACGAGACAAGAAAAGCAGAACGCAATGGTCTAGAGGGTTGAGAAGAAAAGTGCTCGTAGCGAGCTCGTTGCGGCAGAAGCGAAAGCCAGGAGCAGCGTGCTCGCTGCGAGAAGTAGACGGCGCTTCGCCTCCTTGGGAAGGAAATCGCGTCTGGGCACGAACGGCAGCCAGCGAAGCTTCAGAACAGCAGGCTGTTCTGCTCAGCGTACGAGCCTGAAGTGAGTGGCAAGGGCTAAGGGGACAGTTCCAAGGCATCTAGCTTTCCTGCTAGCAATGCCATTTCTACCCTGCTGTGGAAAACATTGTCCTTTGCCCTTCTGCTCCGAGAGGCAGAGAGCACCTCGGCAGACGCAGTGCAGAGGGAAAGGACACAGTATCCGAGGGAGCGTGGCGCCGCTTAGGCGGGCAAAGCAGAAAGGTGCCGCCCGGCACTGGCTTTGACTCCCTGAGCTTCCTTGCTAGGACAGCAGCCGCCGAAAGCTGGCAACTAGGCTGCCAGAGTGCAGAATGTCGGCGGTCTGGCACGCCTGCTTGCCGAAAGCCAGGATCAGCGAGACAGCGTGCTAGGCTCTGTTTCACAGCACCCTGGAGAACACGCCCTTGAAGAATGCCCTCTCTGCTCCGCAAAAGCTCTGCCACAGTGAAGGTGGAAGAAGCAGCCTGTGGCCACGGGCAGAGCTGGTCAACAGCTGCGCCTAACTTGCCCAAGCTGCGAGAGCATTCTCAGCCGAGTTCTGCTTTGACAGAGCTATTGCTGAACTTTTGCAGCCCCGGAGGCTGCTGAAACCAAGGCTGTGTTCTGCCTCTTCATTCTTGCCTTCCTGTGCTCCAGCGAGAAGTGAAGCTCTGGCACGGCATTCAGCTTTGCCGCCTCTCTGCACGGAAAGCACTAGACAGAACTAGTGTGCTTCGTGCATGCTCTCTCCTCGCTTTTATGGTCACTGCTCTGCTTTTTGCTTGGCAGCGTTCCAAGGGTCCACGGCATACCTCTTGCACAGCGAGAGGTGGCCGGCGAGGAATACTTGCTGGCTTAAGTCGTTCCATGCTCAAGGCATTCATCAGAGCAACACCATGGGGGAAAAGAGGGGGGAACATTGCAGGACAAATTTCTATGCTGGAACAGGATTGTCTGCGAGACAGCGCTCCGCAGCGCTAGTATTTGGCCAGGCTGAAATCAGCGCCACGGGAAGCCAATCTGACAAGCGGAGTGCAACGAGCGCGGCGATATGGGGCCACTTGGCAGGTGGCCGAAGAAAGACGGCTGCCCCGCGAATGGGGTGCCAGAAGGCAAGTTTCAGCAGGGCGTTGCGGGCGAGCTTAATGTGTAGCCGCAGTTGTTCTAGGCGAGATTGTAGCCGAGAAGCTTTCCGTCTCCATTCACGAGACAAGAAAAGCAGAACGCAATGGTCTAGAGGGTTGAGAAGAAAAGTGCTCGTAGCGAGCTCGTTGCGGCAGAAGCGAAAGCCAGGAGCAGCGTGCTCGCTGCGAGAAGTAGACGGCGCTTCGCCTCCTTGGGAAGGAAATCGCGTCTGGGCACGAACGGCAGCCAGCGAAGCTTCAGAACAGCAGGCTGTTCTGCTCAGCGTGCGAGCCTGAAGTGAGTGGCAAGGGCTAAGGGGACAGTTCCAAGGCATCTAGCTTTCCTGCCTGCAATGCCATTTCTACCCTGCTGTGGAAAACATTGTCCTTTGCCCTTCTGCTCCGAGAGGCAGAGAGCACCTCGGCAGACGCAGTGCAGAGGGAAAGGACACAGTATCCGAGGGAGCGTGGCGCCGCTTAGGCGGGCAAAGCAGAAAGGTGCCGCCCGGCACTGGCTTTGACTCCCTGAGCTTCCTTGCTAGGACAGCAGCCGCCGAAAGCTGGCAACTAGGCTGCCAGAGTGCAGAATGTCGGCGGTCTGGCACGCCTGCTTGCCGAAAGCCAGGATCAGCGAGACAGCGTGCTAGGCTCTGTTTCACAGCACCCTGGAGAACACGCCCTTGAAGAATGCCCTCTCTGCTCCGCAAAAGCTCTGCCACAGTGAAGGTGGAAGAAGCAGCCTGTGGCCACGGGCAGAGCTGGTCAACAGCTGCGCCTAACTTGCCCAAGCTGCGAGAGCATTCTCAGCCGAGTTCTGCTTTGACAGAGCTATTGCTGAACTTTTGCAGCCCCGGAGGCTGCTGAAACCAAGGCTGTGTTCTGCCTCTTCATTCTTGCCTTCCTGTGCTCCAGCGAGAAGTGAAGCTCTGGCACGGCATTCAGCTTTGCCGCCTCTCTGCACGGAAAGCACTAGACAGAACTAGTGTGCTTCGTGCATGCTCTCTCCTCGCTTTTATGGTCACTGCTCTGCTTTTTGCTTGGCAGCGTTCCAAGGGTCCACGGCATACCTCTTGCACAGCGAGAGGTGGCCGGCGAGGAATACTTGCTGGCTTAAGTCGTTCCATGCTCAAGGCATTCATCAGAGCAACACCATGGGGGAAAAGAGGGGGGAACATTGCAGGACAAATTTCTATGCTGGAACAGGATTGTCTGCGAGACAGCTCTCCGCAGCGCTAGTATTTGGCCAGGCTGAAATCAGCGCCACGGGAAGCCAATCTGACAAGCGGAGTGCAACGAGCGCGGCGATATGGGGCCACTTGGCAGGTGGCCGAAGAAAGACGGCTGCCCCGCGAATGGGGTGCCAGAAGGCAAGTTTCAGCAGGGCGTTGCGGGCGAGCTTAATGTGTAGCCGCAGTTGTTCTAGGCGAGATTGTAGCCGAGAAGCTTTCCGTCTCCATTCACGAGACAAGAAAAGCAGAACGCAATGGTCTAGAGGGTTGAGAAGAAAAGTGCTCGTAGCGAGCTCGTTGCGGCAGAAGCGAAAGCCAGGAGCAGCGTGCTCGCTGCGAGAAGTAGACGGCGCTTCGCCTCCTTGGGAAGGAAATCGCGTCTGGGCACGAACGGCAGCCAGCGAAGCTTCAGAACAGCAGGCTGTTCTGCTCAGCGTACGAGCCTGAAGTGAGTGGCAAGGGCTAAGGGGACAGTTCCAAGGCATCTAGCTTTCCTGCTAGCAATGCCATTTCTACCCTGCTGTGGAAAACATTGTCCTTTGCCCTTCTGCTCCGAGAGGCAGAGAGCACCTCGGCAGACGCAGTGCAGAGGGAAAGGACACAGTATCCGAGGGAGCGTGGCGCCGCTTAGGCGGGCAAAGCAGAAAGGTGCCGCCCGGCACTGGCTTTGACTCCCTGAGCTTCCTTGCTAGGACAGCAGCCGCCGAAAGCTGGCAACTAGGCTGCCAGAGTGCAGAATGTCGGCGGTCTGGCACGCCTGCTTGCCGAAAGCCAGGATCAGCGAGACAGCGTGCTAGGCTCTGTTTCACAGCACCCTGGAGAACACGCCCTTGAAGAATGCCCTCTCTGCTCCGCAAAAGCTCTGCCACAGTGAAGGTGGAAGAAGCAGCCTGTGGCCACGGGCAGAGCTGGTCAACAGCTGCGCCTAACTTGCCCAAGCTGCGAGAGCATTCTCAGCCGAGTTCTGCTTTGACAGAGCTATTGCTGAACTTTTGCAGCCCCGGAGGCTGCTGAAACCAAGGCTGTGTTCTGCCTCTTCATTCTTGCCTTCCTGTGCTCCAGCGAGAAGTGAAGCTCTGGCACGGCATTCAGCTTTGCCGCCTCTCTGCACGGAAAGCACTAGACAGAACTAGTGTGCTTCGTGCATGCTCTCTCCTCGCTTTTATGGTCACTGCTCTGCTTTTTGCTTGGCAGCGTTCCAAGGGTCCACGGCATACCTCTTGCACAGCGAGAGGTGGCCGGCGAGGAATACTTGCTGGCTTAAGTCGTTCCATGCTCAAGGCATTCATCAGAGCAACACCATGGGGGAAAAGAGGGGGGAACATTGCAGGACAAATTTCTATGCTGGAACAGGATTGTCTGCGAGACAGCTCTCCGCAGCGCTAGTATTTGGCCAGGCTGAAATCAGCGCCACGGGAAGCCAATCTGACAAGCGGAGTGCAACGAGCGCGGCGATATGGGGCCACTTGGCAGGTGGCCGAAGAAAGACGGCTGCCCCGCGAATGGGGTGCCAGAAGGCAAGTTTCAGCAGGGCGTTCCGGGCGAGCTTAATGTGTAGCCGCAGTTGTTCTAGGCGAGATTGTAGCCGAGAAGCTTTCCGCCTCCATTCACGAGACAAGAAAAGCAGAACGCAATGGTCTAGAGGGTTGAGAAGAAAAGTGCTCGTAGCGAGCTCGTTGCGGCAGAAGCGAAAGCCAGGAGCAGCGTGCTCGCTGCGAGAAGTAGACGGCGCTTCGCCTCCTTGGGAAGGAAATCGCGTCTGGGCACGAACGGCAGCCAGCGAAGCTTCAGAACAGCAGGCTGTTCTGCTCAGCGTACGAGCCTGAAGTGAGTGGCAAGGGCTAAGGGGACAGTTCCAAGGCATCTAGCTTTCCTGCTAGCAATGCCATTTCTACCCTGCTGTGGAAAACATTGTCCTTTGCCCTTCTGCTCCGAGAGGCAGAGAGCACCTCGGCAGACGCAGTGCAGAGGGAAAGGACACAGTATCCGAGGGAGCGTGGCGCCGCTTAGGCGGGCAAAGCAGAAAGGTGCCGCCCGGCACTGGCTTTGACTCCCTGAGCTTCCTTGCTAGGACAGCAGCTGCCGAAAGCTGGCAACTAGGCTGCCAGAGTGCAGAATGTCGGCGGTCTGGCACGCCTGCTTGCCGAAAGCCAGGATCAGCGAGACAGCGTGCTAGGCTCTGTTTCACAGCACCCTGGAGAACACGCCCTTGAAGAATGCCCTCTCTGCTCCGCAAAAGCTCTGCCACAGTGAAGGTGGAAGAAGCAGCCTGTGGCCACGGGCAGAGCTGGTCAACAGCTGCGCCTAACTTGCCCAAGCTGCGAGAGCATTCTCAGCCGAGTTCTGCTTTGACAGAGCTATTGCTGAACTTTTGCAGCCCCGGAGGCTGCTGAAACCAAGGCTGTGTTCTGCCTCTTCATTCTTGCCTTCCTGTGCTCCAGCGAGAAGTGAAGCTCTGGCACGGCATTCAGCTTTGCCGCCTCTCTGCACGGAAAGCACTAGACAGAACTAGTGTGCTTCGTGCATGCTCTCTCCTCGCTTTTATGGTCACTGCTCTGCTTTTTGCTTGGCAGCGTTCCAAGGGTCCACGGCATACCTCTTGCACAGCGAGAGGTGGCCGGCGAGGAATACTTGCTGGCTTAAGTCGTTCCATGCTCAAGGCATTCATCAGAGCAACACCATGGGGGAAAAGAGGGGGGAACATTGCAGGACAAATTTCTATGCTGGAACAGGATTGTCTGCGAGACAGCTCTCCGCAGCGCTAGTATTTGGCCAGGCTGAAATCAGCGCCACGGGAAGCCAATCTGACAAGCGGAGTGCAACGAGCGCGGCGATATGGGGCCACTTGGCAGGTGGCCGAAGAAAGACGGCTGCCCCGCGAATGGGGTGCCAGAAGGCAAGTTTCAGCAGGGCGTTGCGGGCGAGCTTAATGTGTAGCCGCAGTTGTTCTAGGCGAGATTGTAGCCGAGAAGCTTTCCGTCTCCATTCACGAGACAAGAAAAGCAGAACGCAATGGTCTAGAGGGTTGAGAAGAAAAGTGCTCGTAGCGAGCTCGTTGCGGCAGAAGCGAAAGCCAGGAGCAGCGTGCTCGCTGCGAGAAGTAGACGGCGCTTCGCCTCCTTGGGAAGGAAATCGCGTCTGGGCACGAACGGCAGCCAGCGAAGCTTCAGAACCGCAGGCTGTTCTGCTCAGCGTACGAGCCTGAAGTGAGTGGCAAGGGCTAAGGGGACAGTTCCAAGGCATCTAGCTTTCCTGCTAGCAATGCCATTTCTACCCTGCTGTGGAAAACATTCTCCTTTGCTCTTCTGCTCCGAGAGGCAGAGAGCACCTCGGCAGACGCAGTGCAGAGGGAAAGGACACAGTATCCGAGGGAGCGTGGCGCCGCTTAGGCGGGCAAAGCAGAAAGGTGCCGCCCGGCACTGGCTTTGACTCCCTGAGCTTCCTTGCTAGGACAGCAGCTGCCGAAAGCTGGCAACTAGGCTGCCAGAGTGCAGAATGTCGGCGGTCTGGCACGCCTGCTTGCCGAAAGCCAGGATCAGCGAGACAGCGTGCTAGGCTCTGTTTCACAGCACCCTGGAGAACACGCCCTTGAAGAATGCCCTCTCTGCTCCGCAAAAGCTCTGCCACAGTGAAGGTGGAAGAAGCAGCCTGTGGCCACGGGCAGAGCTGGTCAACAGCTGCGCCTAACTTGCCCAAGCTGCGAGAGCATTCTCAGCCGAGTTCTGCTTTGACAGAGCTATTGCTGAACTTTTGCAGCCCCGGAGGCTGCTGAAACCAAGGCTGTGTTCTGCCTCTTCATTCTTGCCTTCCTGTGCTCCAGCGAGAAGTGAAGCTCTGGCACGGCATTCAGCTTTGCCGCCTCTCTGCACGGAAAGCACTAGACAGAACTAGTGTGCTTCGTGCATGCTCTCTCCTCGCTTTTATGGTCACTGCTCTGCTTTTTGCTTGGCAGCGTTCCAAGGGTCCACGGCATACCTCTTGCACAGCGAGAGGTGGCCGGCGAGGAATACTTGCTGGCTTAAGTCGTTCCATGCTCAAGGCATTCATCAGAGCAACACCATGGGGGAAAAGAGGGGGGAACATTGCAGGACAAATTTCTATGCTGGAACAGGATTGTCTGCGAGACAGCTCTCCGCAGCGCTAGTATTTGGCCAGGCTGAAATCAGCGCCACGGGAAGCCAATCTGACAAGCGGAGTGCAACGAGCGCGGCGATATGGGGCCACTTGGCAGGTGGCCGAAGAAAGACGGCTGCCCCGCGAATGGGGTGCCAGAAGGCAAGTTTCAGCAGGGCGTTCCGGGCGAGCTTAATGTGTAGCCGCAGTTGTTCTAGGCGAGATTGTAGCCGAGAAGCTTTCCGTCTCCATTCACGAGACAAGAAAAGCAGAACGCAATGGTCTAGAGGGTTGAGAAGAAAAGTGCTCGTAGCGAGCTCGTTGCGGCAGAAGCGAAAGCCAGGAGCAGCGTGCTCGCTGCGAGAAGTAGACGGCGCTTCGCCTCCTTGGGAAGGAAATCGCGTCTGGGCACGAACGGCAGCCAGCGAAGCTTCAGAACAGCAGGCTGTTCTGCTCAGCGTACGAGCCTGAAGTGAGTGGCAAGAGCTAAGGGGACAGTTCCAAGGCATCTAGCTTTCCTGCTAGCAATGCCATTTCTACCCTGCTGTGGAAAACATTGTCCTTTGCCCTTCTGCTCCGAGAGGCAGAGAGCACCTCGGCAGACGCAGTGCAGAGGGAAAGGACACAGTATCCGAGGGAGCGTGGCGCCGCTTAGGCGGGCAAAGCAGAAAGGTGCCGCCCGGCACTGGCTTTGACTCCCTGAGCTTCCTTGCTAGGACAGCAGCTGCCGAAAGCTGGCAACTAGGCTGCCAGAGTGCAGAATGTCGGCGGTCTGGCACGCCTGCTTGCCGAAAGCCAGGATCAGCGAGACAGCGTGCTAGGCTCTGTTTCACAGCACCCTGGAGAACACGCCCTTGAAGAATGCCCTCTCTGCTCCGCAAAAGCTCTGCCACAGTGAAGGTGGAAGAAGCAGCCTGTGGCCACGGGCAGAGCTGGTCAACAGCTGCGCCTAACTTGCCCAAGCTGCGAGAGCATTCTCAGCCGAGTTCTGCTTTGACAGAGCTATTGCTGAACTTTTGCAGCCCCGGAGGCTGCTGAAACCAAGGCTGTGTTCTGCCTCTTCATTCTTGCCTTCCTGTGCTCCAGCGAGAAGTGAAGCTCTGGCACGGCATTCAGCTTTGCCGCCTCTCTGCACGGAAAGCACTAGACAGAACTAGTGTGCTTCGTGCATGCTCTCTCCTCGCTTTTATGGTCACTGCTCTGCTTTTTGCTTGGCAGCGTTCCAAGGGTCCACGGCATACCTCTTGCACAGCGAGAGGTGGCCGGCGAGGAATACTTGCTGGCTTAAGTCGTTCCATGCTCAAGGCATTCATCAGAGCAACACCATGGGGGAAAAGAGGGGGGAACATTGCAGGACAAATTTCTATGCTGGAACAGGATTGTCTGCGAGACAGCTCTCCGCAGCGCTAGTATTTGGCCAGGCTGAAATCAGCGCCACGGGAAGCCAATCTGACAAGCGGAGTGCAACGAGCGCGGCGATATGGGGCCACTTGGCAGGTGGCCGAAGAAAGACGGCTGCCCCGCGAATGGGGTGCCAGAAGGCAAGTTTCAGCAGGGCGTTGCGGGCGAGCTTAATGTGTAGCCGCAGTTGTTCTAGGCGAGATTGTAGCCGAGAAGCTTTCCGTCTCCATTCACGAGACAAGAAAAGCAGAACGCAATGGTCTAGAGGGTTGAGAAGAAAAGTGCTCGTAGCGAGCTCGTTGCGGCAGAAGCGAAAGCCAGGAGCAGCGTGCTCGCTGCGAGAAGTAGACGGCGCTTCGCCTCCTTGGGAAGGAAATCGCGTCTGGGCACGAACGGCAGCCAGCGAAGCTTCAGAACCGCAGGCTGTTCTGCTCAGCGTACGAGCCTGAAGTGAGTGGCAAGGGCTAAGGGGACAGTTCCAAGGCATCTAGCTTTCCTGCTAGCAATGCCATTTCTACCCTGCTGTGGAAAACATTCTCCTTTGCTCTTCTGCTCCGAGAGGCAGAGAGCACCTCGGCAGACGCAGTGCAGAGGGAAAGGACACAGTATCCGAGGGAGCGTGGCGCCGCTTAGGCGGGCAAAGCAGAAAGGTGCCGCCCGGCACTGGCTTTGACTCCCTGAGCTTCCTTGCTAGGACAGCAGCTGCCGAAAGCTGGCAACTAGGCTGCCAGAGTGCAGAATGTCGGCGGTCTGGCACGCCTGCTTGCCGAAAGCCAGGATCAGCGAGACAGCGTGCTAGGCTCTGTTTCACAGCACCCTGGAGAACACGCCCTTGAAGAATGCCCTCTCTGCTCCGCAAAAGCTCTGCCACAGTGAAGGTGGAAGAAGCAGCCTGTGGCCACGGGCAGAGCTGGTCAACAGCTGCGCCTAACTTGCCCAAGCTGCGAGAGCATTCTCAGCCGAGTTCTGCTTTGACAGAGCTATTGCTGAACTTTTGCAGCCCCGGAGGCTGCTGAAACCAAGGCTGTGTTCTGCCTCTTCATTCTTGCCTTCCTGTGCTCCAGCGAGAAGTGAAGCTCTGGCACGGCATTCAGCTTTGCCGCCTCTCTGCACGGAAAGCACTAGACAGAACTAGTGTGCTTCGTGCATGCTCTCTCCTCGCTTTTATGGTCACTGCTCTGCTTTTTGCTTGGCAGCGTTCCAAGGGTCCACGGCATACCTCTTGCACAGCGAGAGGTGGCCGGCGAGGAATACTTGCTGGCTTAAGTCGTTCCATGCTCAAGGCATTCATCAGAGCAACACCATGGGGGAAAAGAGGGGGGAACATTGCAGGACAAATTTCTATGCTGGAACAGGATTGTCTGCGAGACAGCGCTCCGCAGCGCTAGTATTTGGCCAGGCTGAAATCAGCGCCACGGGAAGCCAATCTGACAAGCGGAGTGCAACGAGCGCGGCGATATGGGGCCACTTGGCAGGTGGCCGAAGAAAGACGGCTGCCCCGCGAATGGGGTGCCAGAAGGCAAGTTTCAGCAGGGCGTTGCGGGCGAGCTTAATGTGTAGCCGCAGTTGTTCTAGGCGAGATTGTAGCCGAGAAGCTTTCCGTCTCCATTCACGAGACAAGAAAAGCAGAACGCAATGGTCTAGAGGGTTGAGAAGAAAAGTGCTCGTAGCGAGCTCGTTGCGGCAGAAGCGAAAGCCAGGAGCAGCGTGCTCGCTGCGAGAAGTAGACGGCGCTTCGCCTCCTTGGGAAGGAAATCGCGTCTGGGCACGAACGGCAGCCAGCGAAGCTTCAGAACAGCAGGCTGTTCTGCTCAGCGTGCGAGCCTGAAGTGAGTGGCAAGGGCTAAGGGGACAGTTCCAAGGCATCTAGCTTTCCTGCCTGCAATGCCATTTCTACCCTGCTGTGGAAAACATTGTCCTTTGCCCTTCTGCTCCGAGAGGCAGAGAGCACCTCGGCAGACGCAGTGCAGAGGGAAAGGACACAGTATCCGAGGGAGCGTGGCGCCGCTTAGGCGGGCAAAGCAGAAAGGTGCCGCCCGGCACTGGCTTTGACTCCCTGAGCTTCCTTGCTAGGACAGCAGCCGCCGAAAGCTGGCAACTAGGCTGCCAGAGTGCAGAATGTCGGCGGTCTGGCACGCCTGCTTGCCGAAAGCCAGGATCAGCGAGACAGCGTGCTAGGCTCTGTTTCACAGCACCCTGGAGAACACGCCCTTGAAGAATGCCCTCTCTGCTCCGCAAAAGCTCTGCCACAGTGAAGGTGGAAGAAGCAGCCTGTGGCCACGGGCAGAGCTGGTCAACAGCTGCGCCTAACTTGCCCAAGCTGCGAGAGCATTCTCAGCCGAGTTCTGCTTTGACAGAGCTATTGCTGAACTTTTGCAGCCCCGGAGGCTGCTGAAACCAAGGCTGTGTTCTGCCTCTTCATTCTTGCCTTCCTGTGCTCCAGCGAGAAGTGAAGCTCTGGCACGGCATTCAGCTTTGCCGCCTCTCTGCACGGAAAGCACTAGACAGAACTAGTGTGCTTCGTGCATGCTCTCTCCTCGCTTTTATGGTCACTGCTCTGCTTTTTGCTTGGCAGCGTTCCAAGGCTCCACGGCATACCTCTTGCACAGCGAGAGGTGGCCGGCGAGGAATACTTGCTGGCTTAAGTCGTTCCATGCTCAAGGCATTCATCAGAGCAACACCATGGGGGAAAAGAGGGGGGAACATTGCAGGACAAATTTCTATGCTGGAACAGGATTGTCTGCGAGACAGCTCTCCGCAGCGCTAGTATTTGGCCAGGCTGAAATCAGCGCCACGGGAAGCCAATCTGACAAGCGGAGTGCAACGAGCGCGGCGATATGGGGCCACTTGGCAGGTGGCCGAAGAAAGACGGCTGCCCCGCGAATGGGGTGCCAGAAGGCAAGTTTCAGCAGGGCGTTCCGGGCGAGCTTAATGTGTAGCCGCAGTTGTTCTAGGCGAGATTGTAGCCGAGAAGCTTTCCGTCTCCATTCACGAGACAAGAAAAGCAGAACGCAATGGTCTAGAGGGTTGAGAAGAAAAGTGCTCGTAGCGAGCTCGTTGCGGCAGAAGCGAAAGCCAGGAGCAGCGTGCTCGCTGCGAGAAGTAGACGGCGCTTCGCCTCCTTGGGAAGGAAATCGCGTCTGGGCACGAACGGCAGCCAGCGAAGCTTCAGAACAGCAGGCTGTTCTGCTCAGCGTGCGAGCCTGAAGTGAGTGGCAAGGGCTAAGGGGACAGTTCCAAGGCATCTAGCTTTCCTGCTAGCAATGCCATTTCTACCCTGCTGTGGAAAACATTGTCCTTTGCCCTTCTGCTCCGAGAGGCAGAGAGCACCTCGGCAGACGCAGTGCAGAGGGAAAGGACACAGTATCCGAGGGAGCGTGGCGCCGCTTAGGCGGGCAAAGCAGAAAGGTGCCGCCCGGCACTGGCTTTGACTCCCTGAGCTTCCTTGCTAGGACAGCAGCCGCCGAAAGCTGGCAACTAGGCTGCCAGAGTGCAGAATGTCGGCGGTCTGGCACGCCTGCTTGCCGAAAGCCAGGATCAGCGAGACAGCGTGCTAGGCTCTGTTTCACAGCACCCTGGAGAACACGCCCTTGAAGAATGCCCTCTCTGCTCCGCAAAAGCTCTGCCACAGTGAAGGTGGAAGAAGCAGCCTGTGGCCACGGGCAGAGCTGGTCAACAGCTGCGCCTAACTTGCCCAAGCTGCGAGAGCATTCTCAGCCGAGTTCTGCTTTGACAGAGCTATTGCTGAACTTTTGCAGCCCCGGAGGCTGCTGAAACCAAGGCTGTGTTCTGCCTCTTCATTCTTGCCTTCCTGTGCTCCAGCGAGAAGTGAAGCTCTGGCACGGCATTCAGCTTTGCCGCCTCTCTGCACGGAAAGCACTAGACAGAACTAGTGTGCTTCGTGCATGCTCTCTCCTCGCTTTTATGGTCACTGCTCTGCTTTTTGCTTGGCAGCGTTCCAAGGCTCCACGGCATACCTCTTGCACAGCGAGAGGTGGCCGGCGAGGAATACTTGCTGGCTTAAGTCGTTCCATGCTCAAGGCATTCATCAGAGCAACACCATGGGGGAAAAGAGGGGGGAACATTGCAGGACAAATTTCTATGCTGGAACAGGATTGTCTGCGAGACAGCTCTCCGCAGCGCGAGTATTTGGCCAGGCTGAAATCAGCGCCACGGGAAGCCAATCTGACAAGCGGAGTGCAACGAGCGCGGCGATATGGGGCCACTTGGCAGGTGGCCGAAGAAAGACGGCTGCCCCGCGAATGGGGTGCCAGAAGGCAAGTTTCAGCAGGGCGTTGCGGGCGAGCTTAATGTGTAGCCGCAGTTGTTCTAGGCGAGATTGTAGCCGAGAAGCTTTCCGTCTCCATTCACGAGACAAGAAAAGCAGAACGCAATGGTCTAGAGGGTTGAGAAGAAAAGTGCTCGTAGCGAGCTCGTTGCGGCAGAAGCGAAAGCCAGGAGCAGCGTGCTCGCTGCGAGAAGTAGACGGCGCTTCGCCTCCTTGGGAAGGAAATCGCGTCTGGGCACGAACGGCAGCCAGCGAAGCTTCAGAACAGCAGGCTGTTCTGCTCAGCGTACGAGCCTGAAGTGAGTGGCAAGGGCTAAGGGGACAGTTCCAAGGCATCTAGCTTTCCTGCTAGCAATGCCATTTCTACCCTGCTGTGGAAAACATTGTCCTTTGCCCTTCTGCTCCGAGAGGCAGAGAGCACCTCGGCAGACGCAGTGCAGAGGGAAAGGACACAGTATCCGAGGGAGCGTGGCGCCGCTTAGGCGGGCAAAGCAGAAAGGTGCCGCCCGGCACTGGCTTTGACTCCCTGAGCTTCCTTGCTAGGACAGCAGCCGCCGAAAGCTGGCAACTAGGCTGCCAGAGTGCAGAATGTCGGCGGTCTGGCACGCCTGCTTGCCGAAAGCCAGGATCAGCGAGACAGCGTGCTAGGCTCTGTTTCACAGCACCCTGGAGAACACGCCCTTGAAGAATGCCCTCTCTGCTCCGCAAAAGCTCTGCCACAGTGAAGGTGGAAGAAGCAGCCTGTGGCCACGGGCAGAGCTGGTCAACAGCTGCGCCTAACTTGCCCAAGCTGCGAGAGCATTCTCAGCCGAGTTCTGCTTTGACAGAGCTATTGCTGAACTTTTGCAGCCCCGGAGGCTGCTGAAACCAAGGCTGTGTTCTGCCTCTTCATTCTTGCCTTCCTGTGCTCCAGCGAGAAGTGAAGCTCTGGCACGGCATTCAGCTTTGCCGCCTCTCTGCACGGAAAGCACTAGACAGAACTAGTGTGCTTCGTGCATGCTCTCTCCTCGCTTTTATGGTCACTGCTCTGCTTTTTGCTTGGCAGCGTTCCAAGGGTCCACGGCATACCTCTTGCACAGCGAGAGGTGGCCGGCGAGGAATACTTGCTGGCTTAAGTCGTTCCATGCTCAAGGCATTCATCAGAGCAACACCATGGGGGAAAAGAGGGGGGAACATTGCAGGACAAATTTCTATGCTGGAACAGGATTGTCTGCGAGACAGCTCTCCGCAGCGCTAGTATTTGGCCAGGCTGAAATCAGCGCCACGGGAAGCCAATCTGACAAGCGGAGTGCAACGAGCGCGGCGATATGGGGCCACTTGGCAGGTGGCCGAAGAAAGACGGCTGCCCCGCGAATGGGGTGCCAGAAGGCAAGTTTCAGCAGGGCGTTGCGGGCGAGCTTAATGTGTAGCCGCAGTTGTTCTAGGCGAGATTGTAGCCGAGAAGCTTTCCGTCTCCATTCACGAGACAAGAAAAGCAGAACGCAATGGTCTAGAGGGTTGAGAAGAAAAGTGCTCGTAGCGAGCTCGTTGCGGCAGAAGCGAAAGCCAGGAGCAGCGTGCTCGCTGCGAGAAGTAGACGGCGCTTCGCCTCCTTGGGAAGGAAATCGCGTCTGGGCACGAACGGCAGCCAGCGAAGCTTCAGAACAGCAGGCTGTTCTGCTCAGCGTACGAGCCTGAAGTGAGTGGCAAGGGCTAAGGGGACAGTTCCAAGGCATCTAGCTTTCCTGCTAGCAATGCCATTTCTACCCTGCTGTGGAAAACATTGTCCTTTGCCCTTCTGCTCCGAGAGGCAGAGAGCACCTCGGCAGACGCAGTGCAGAGGGAAAGGACACAGTATCCGAGGGAGCGTGGCGCCGCTTAGGCGGGCAAAGCAGAAAGGTGCCGCCCGGCACTGGCTTTGACTCCCTGAGCTTCCTTGCTAGGACAGCAGCCGCCGAAAGCTGGCAACTAGGCTGCCAGAGTGCAGAATGTCGGCGGTCTGGCACGCCTGCTTGCCGAAAGCCAGGATCAGCGAGACAGCGTGCTAGGCTCTGTTTCACAGCACCCTGGAGAACACGCCCTTGAAGAATGCCCTCTCTGCTCCGCAAAAGCTCTGCCACAGTGAAGGTGGAAGAAGCAGCCTGTGGCCACGGGCAGAGCTGGTCAACAGCTGCGCCTAACTTGCCCAAGCTGCGAGAGCATTCTCAGCCGAGTTCTGCTTTGACAGAGCTATTGCTGAACTTTTGCAGCCCCGGAGGCTGCTGAAACCAAGGCTGTGTTCTGCCTCTTCATTCTTGCCTTCCTGTGCTCCAGCGAGAAGTGAAGCTCTGGCACGGCATTCAGCTTTGCCGCCTCTCTGCACGGAAAGCACTAGACAGAACTAGTGTGCTTCGTGCATGCTCTCTCCTCGCTTTTATGGTCACTGCTCTGCTTTTTGCTTGGCAGCGTTCCAAGGGTCCACGGCATACCTCTTGCACAGCGAGAGGTGGCCGGCGAGGAATACTTGCTGGCTTAAGTCGTTCCATGCTCAAGGCATTCATCAGAGCAACACCATGGGGGAAAAGAGGGGGGAACATTGCAGGACAAATTTCTATGCTGGAACAGGATTGTCTGCGAGACAGCTCTCCGCAGCGCTAGTATTTGGCCAGGCTGAAATCAGCGCCACGGGAAGCCAATCTGACAAGCGGAGTGCAACGAGCGCGGCGATATGGGGCCACTTGGCAGGTGGCCGAAGAAAGACGGCTGCCCCGCGAATGGGGTGCCAGAAGGCAAGTTTCAGCAGGGCGTTCCGGGCGAGCTTAATGTGTAGCCGCAGTTGTTCTAGGCGAGATTGTAGCCGAGAAGCTTTCCGCCTCCATTCACGAGACAAGAAAAGCAGAACGCAATGGTCTAGAGGGTTGAGAAGAAAAGTGCTCGTAGCGAGCTCGTTGCGGCAGAAGCGAAAGCCAGGAGCAGCGTGCTCGCTGCGAGAAGTAGACGGCGCTTCGCCTCCTTGGGAAGGAAATCGCGTCTGGGCACGAACGGCAGCCAGCGAAGCTTCAGAACAGCAGGCTGTTCTGCTCAGCGTACGAGCCTGAAGTGAGTGGCAAGGGCTAAGGGGACAGTTCCAAGGCATCTAGCTTTCCTGCTAGCAATGCCATTTCTACCCTGCTGTGGAAAACATTGTCCTTTGCCCTTCTGCTCCGAGAGGCAGAGAGCACCTCGGCAGACGCAGTGCAGAGGGAAAGGACACAGTATCCGAGGGAGCGTGGCGCCGCTTAGGCGGGCAAAGCAGAAAGGTGCCGCCCGGCACTGGCTTTGACTCCCTGAGCTTCCTTGCTAGGACAGCAGCCGCCGAAAGCTGGCAACTAGGCTGCCAGAGTGCAGAATGTCGGCGGTCTGGCACGCCTGCTTGCCGAAAGCCAGGATCAGCGAGACAGCGTGCTAGGCTCTGTTTCACAGCACCCTGGAGAACACGCCCTTGAAGAATGCCCTCTCTGCTCCGCAAAAGCTCTGCCACAGTGAAGGTGGAAGAAGCAGCCTGTGGCCACGGGCAGAGCTGGTCAACAGCTGCGCCTAACTTGCCCAAGCTGCGAGAGCATTCTCAGCCGAGTTCTGCTTTGACAGAGCTATTGCTGAACTTTTGCAGCCCCGGAGGCTGCTGAAACCAAGGCTGTGTTCTGCCTCTTCATTCTTGCCTTCCTGTGCTCCAGCGAGAAGTGAAGCTCTGGCACGGCATTCAGCTTTGCCGCCTCTCTGCACGGAAAGCACTAGACAGAACTAGTGTGCTTCGTGCATGCTCTCTCCTCGCTTTTATGGTCACTGCTCTGCTTTTTGCTTGGCAGCGTTCCAAGGGTCCACGGCATACCTCTTGCACAGCGAGAGGTGGCCGGCGAGGAATACTTGCTGGCTTAAGTCGTTCCATGCTCAAGGCATTCATCAGAGCAACACCATGGGGGAAAAGAGGGGGGAACATTGCAGGACAAATTTCTATGCTGGAACAGGATTGTCTGCGAGACAGCTCTCCGCAGCGCTAGTATTTGGCCAGGCTGAAATCAGCGCCACGGGAAGCCAATCTGACAAGCGGAGTGCAACGAGCGCGGCGATATGGGGCCACTTGGCAGGTGGCCGAAGAAAGACGGCTGCCCCGCGAATGGGGTGCCAGAAGGCAAGTTTCAGCAGGGCGTTCCGGGCGAGCTTAATGTGTAGCCGCAGTTGTTCTAGGCGAGATTGTAGCCGAGAAGCTTTCCGCCTCCATTCACGAGACAAGAAAAGCAGAACGCAATGGTCTAGAGGGTTGAGAAGAAAAGTGCTCGTAGCGAGCTCGTTGCGGCAGAAGCGAAAGCCAGGAGCAGCGTGCTCGCTGCGAGAAGTAGACGGCGCTTCGCCTCCTTGGGAAGGAAATCGCGTCTGGGCACGAACGGCAGCCAGCGAAGCTTCAGAACAGCAGGCTGTTCTGCTCAGCGTACGAGCCTGAAGTGAGTGGCAAGGGCTAAGGGGACAGTTCCAAGGCATCTAGCTTTCCTGCTAGCAATGCCATTTCTACCCTGCTGTGGAAAACATTGTCCTTTGCCCTTCTGCTCCGAGAGGCAGAGAGCACCTCGGCAGACGCAGTGCAGAGGGAAAGGACACAGTATCCGAGGGAGCGTGGCGCCGCTTAGGCGGGCAAAGCAGAAAGGTGCCGCCCGGCACTGGCTTTGACTCCCTGAGCTTCCTTGCTAGGACAGCAGCCGCCGAAAGCTGGCAACTAGGCTGCCAGAGTGCAGAATGTCGGCGGTCTGGCACGCCTGCTTGCCGAAAGCCAGGATCAGCGAGACAGCGTGCTAGGCTCTGTTTCACAGCACCCTGGAGAACACGCCCTTGAAGAATGCCCTCTCTGCTCCGCAAAAGCTCTGCCACAGTGAAGGTGGAAGAAGCAGCCTGTGGCCACGGGCAGAGCTGGTCAACAGCTGCGCCTAACTTGCCCAAGCTGCGAGAGCATTCTCAGCCGAGTTCTGCTTTGACAGAGCTATTGCTGAACTTTTGCAGCCCCGGAGGCTGCTGAAACCAAGGCTGTGTTCTGCCTCTTCATTCTTGCCTTCCTGTGCTCCAGCGAGAAGTGAAGCTCTGGCACGGCATTCAGCTTTGCCGCCTCTCTGCACGGAAAGCACTAGACAGAACTAGTGTGCTTCGTGCATGCTCTCTCCTCGCTTTTATGGTCACTGCTCTGCTTTTTGCTTGGCAGCGTTCCAAGGGTCCACGGCATACCTCTTGCACAGCGAGAGGTGGCCGGCGAGGAATACTTGCTGGCTTAAGTCGTTCCATGCTCAAGGCATTCATCAGAGCAACACCATGGGGGAAAAGAGGGGGGAACATTGCAGGACAAATTTCTATGCTGGAACAGGATTGTCTGCGAGACAGCTCTCCGCAGCGCTAGTATTTGGCCAGGCTGAAATCAGCGCCACGGGAAGCCAATCTGACAAGCGGAGTGCAACGAGCGCGGCGATATGGGGCCACTTGGCAGGTGGCCGAAGAAAGACGGCTGCCCCGCGAATGGGGTGCCAGAAGGCAAGTTTCAGCAGGGCGTTGCGGGCGAGCTTAATGTGTAGCCGCAGTTGTTCTAGGCGAGATTGTAGCCGAGAAGCTTTCCGTCTCCATTCACGAGACAAGAAAAGCAGAACGCAATGGTCTAGAGGGTTGAGAAGAAAAGTGCTCGTAGCGAGCTCGTTGCGGCAGAAGCGAAAGCCAGGAGCAGCGTGCTCGCTGCGAGAAGTAGACGGCGCTTCGCCTCCTTGGGAAGGAAATCGCGTCTGGGCACGAACGGCAGCCAGCGAAGCTTCAGAACAGCAGGCTGTTCTGCTCAGCGTACGAGCCTGAAGTGAGTGGCAAGGGCTAAGGGGACAGTTCCAAGGCATCTAGCTTTCCTGCTAGCAATGCCATTTCTACCCTGCTGTGGAAAACATTGTCCTTTGCCCTTCTGCTCCGAGAGGCAGAGAGCACCTCGGCAGACGCAGTGCAGAGGGAAAGGACACAGTATCCGAGGGAGCGTGGCGCCGCTTAGGCGGGCAAAGCAGAAAGGTGCCGCCCGGCACTGGCTTTGACTCCCTGAGCTTCCTTGCTAGGACAGCAGCCGCCGAAAGCTGGCAACTAGGCTGCCAGAGTGCAGAATGTCGGCGGTCTGGCACGCCTGCTTGCCGAAAGCCAGGATCAGCGAGACAGCGTGCTAGGCTCTGTTTCACAGCACCCTGGAGAACACGCCCTTGAAGAATGCCCTCTCTGCTCCGCAAAAGCTCTGCCACAGTGAAGGTGGAAGAAGCAGCCTGTGGCCACGGGCAGAGCTGGTCAACAGCTGCGCCTAACTTGCCCAAGCTGCGAGAGCATTCTCAGCCGAGTTCTGCTTTGACAGAGCTATTGCTGAACTTTTGCAGCCCCGGAGGCTGCTGAAACCAAGGCTGTGTTCTGCCTCTTCATTCTTGCCTTCCTGTGCTCCAGCGAGAAGTGAAGCTCTGGCACGGCATTCAGCTTTGCCGCCTCTCTGCACGGAAAGCACTAGACAGAACTAGTGTGCTTCGTGCATGCTCTCTCCTCGCTTTTATGGTCACTGCTCTGCTTTTTGCTTGGCAGCGTTCCAAGGGTCCACGGCATACCTCTTGCACAGCGAGAGGTGGCCGGCGAGGAATACTTGCTGGCTTAAGTCGTTCCATGCTCAAGGCATTCATCAGAGCAACACCATGGGGGAAAAGAGGGGGGAACATTGCAGGACAAATTTCTATGCTGGAACAGGATTGTCTGCGAGACAGCTCTCCGCAGCGCTAGTATTTGGCCAGGCTGAAATCAGCGCCACGGGAAGCCAATCTGACAAGCGGAGTGCAACGAGCGCGGCGATATGGGGCCACTTGGCAGGTGGCCGAAGAAAGACGGCTGCCCCGCGAATGGGGTGCCAGAAGGCAAGTTTCAGCAGGGCGTTCCGGGCGAGCTTAATGTGTAGCCGCAGTTGTTCTAGGCGAGATTGTAGCCGAGAAGCTTTCCGTCTCCATTCACGAGACAAGAAAAGCAGAACGCAATGGTCTAGAGGGTTGAGAAGAAAAGTGCTCGTAGCGAGCTCGTTGCGGCAGAAGCGAAAGCCAGGAGCAGCGTGCTCGCTGCGAGAAGTAGACGGCGCTTCGCCTCCTTGGGAAGGAAATCGCGTCTGGGCACGAACGGCAGCCAGCGAAGCTTCAGAACAGCAGGCTGTTCTGCTCAGCGTGCGAGCCTGAAGTGAGTGGCAAGGGCTAAGGGGACAGTTCCAAGGCATCTAGCTTTCCTGCTAGCAATGCCATTTCTACCCTGCTGTGGAAAACATTGTCCTTTGCCCTTCTGCTCCGAGAGGCAGAGAGCACCTCGGCAGACGCAGTGCAGAGGGAAAGGACACAGTATCCGAGGGAGCGTGGCGCCGCTTAGGCGGGCAAAGCAGAAAGGTGCCGCCCGGCACTGGCTTTGACTCCCTGAGCTTCCTTGCTAGGACAGCAGCCGCCGAAAGCTGGCAACTAGGCTGCCAGAGTGCAGAATGTCGGCGGTCTGGCACGCCTGCTTGCCGAAAGCCAGGATCAGCGAGACAGCGTGCTAGGCTCTGTTTCACAGCACCCTGGAGAACACGCCCTTGAAGAATGCCCTCTCTGCTCCGCAAAAGCTCTGCCACAGTGAAGGTGGAAGAAGCAGCCTGTGGCCACGGGCAGAGCTGGTCAACAGCTGCGCCTAACTTGCCCAAGCTGCGAGAGCATTCTCAGCCGAGTTCTGCTTTGACAGAGCTATTGCTGAACTTTTGCAGCCCCGGAGGCTGCTGAAACCAAGGCTGTGTTCTGCCTCTTCATTCTTGCCTTCCTGTGCTCCAGCGAGAAGTGAAGCTCTGGCACGGCATTCAGCTTTGCCGCCTCTCTGCACGGAAAGCACTAGACAGAACTAGTGTGCTTCGTGCATGCTCTCTCCTCGCTTTTATGGTCACTGCTCTGCTTTTTGCTTGGCAGCGTTCCAAGGGTCCACGGCATACCTCTTGCACAGCGAGAGGTGGCCGGCGAGGAATACTTGCTGGCTTAAGTCGTTCCATGCTCAAGGCATTCATCAGAGCAACACCATGGGGGAAAAGAGGGGGGAACATTGCAGGACAAATTTCTATGCTGGAACAGGATTGTCTGCGAGACAGCTCTCCGCAGCGCTAGTATTTGGCCAGGCTGAAATCAGCGCCACGGGAAGCCAATCTGACAAGCGGAGTGCAACGAGCGCGGCGATATGGGGCCACTTGGCAGGTGGCCGAAGAAAGACGGCTGCCCCGCGAATGGGGTGCCAGAAGGCAAGTTTCAGCAGGGCGTTCCGGGCGAGCTTAATGTGTAGCCGCAGTTGTTCTAGGCGAGATTGTAGCCGAGAAGCTTTCCGTCTCCATTCACGAGACAAGAAAAGCAGAAGGCAATGGTCTAGAGGGTTGAGAAGAAAAGTGCTCGTAGCGAGCTCGTTGCGGCAGAAGCGAAAGCCAGGAGCAGCGTGCTCGCTGCGAGAAGTAGACGGCGCTTCGCCTCCTTGGGAAGGAAATCGCGTCTGGGCACGAACGGCAGCCAGCGAAGCTTCAGAACAGCAGGCTGTTCTGCTCAGCGTGCGAGCCTGAAGTGAGTGGCAAGGGCTAAGGGGACAGTTCCAAGGCATCTAGCTTTCCTGCTAGCAATGCCATTTCTACCCTGCTGTGGAAAACATTGTCCTTTGCCCTTCTGCTCCGAGAGGCAGAGAGCACCTCGGCAGACGCAGTGCAGAGGGAAAGGACACAGTATCCGAGGGAGCGTGGCGCCGCTTAGGCGGGCAAAGCAGAAAGGTGCCGCCCGGCACTGGCTTTGACTCCCTGAGCTTCCTTGCTAGGACAGCAGCCGCCGAAAGCTGGCAACTAGGCTGCCAGAGTGCAGAATGTCGGCGGTCTGGCACGCCTGCTTGCCGAAAGCCAGGATCAGCGAGACAGCGTGCTAGGCTCTGTTTCACAGCACCCTGGAGAACACGCCCTTGAAGAATGCCCTCTCTGCTCCGCAAAAGCTCTGCCACAGTGAAGGTGGAAGAAGCAGCCTGTGGCCACGGGCAGAGCTGGTCAACAGCTGCGCCTAACTTGCCCAAGCTGCGAGAGCATTCTCAGCCGAGTTCTGCTTTGACAGAGCTATTGCTGAACTTTTGCAGCCCCGGAGGCTGCTGAAACCAAGGCTGTGTTCTGCCTCTTCATTCTTGCCTTCCTGTGCTCCAGCGAGAAGTGAAGCTCTGGCACGGCATTCAGCTTTGCCGCCTCTCTGCACGGAAAGCACTAGACAGAACTAGTGTGCTTCGTGCATGCTCTCTCCTCGCTTTTATGGTCACTGCTCTGCTTTTTGCTTGGCAGCGTTCCAAGGGTCCACGGCATACCTCTTGCACAGCGAGAGGTGGCCGGCGAGGAATACTTGCTGGCTTAAGTCGTTCCATGCTCAAGGCATTCATCAGAGCAACACCATGGGGGAAAAGAGGGGGGAACATTGCAGGACAAATTTCTATGCTGGAACAGGATTGTCTGCGAGACAGCTCTCCGCAGCGCGAGTATTTGGCCAGGCTGAAATCAGCGCCACGGGAAGCCAATCTGACAAGCGGAGTGCAACGAGCGCGGCGATATGGGGCCACTTGGCAGGTGGCCGAAGAAAGACGGCTGCCCCGCGAATGGGGTGCCAGAAGGCAAGTTTCAGCAGGGCGTTGCGGGCGAGCTTAATGTGTAGCCGCAGTTGTTCTAGGCGAGATTGTAGCCGAGAAGCTTTCCGTCTCCATTCACGAGACAAGAAAAGCAGAACGCAATGGTCTAGAGGGTTGAGAAGAAAAGTGCTCGTAGCGAGCTCGTTGCGGCAGAAGCGAAAGCCAGGAGCAGCGTGCTCGCTGCGAGAAGTAGACGGCGCTTCGCCTCCTTGGGAAGGAAATCGCGTCTGGGCACGAACGGCAGCCAGCGAAGCTTCAGAACAGCAGGCTGTTCTGCTCAGCGTACGAGCCTGAAGTGAGTGGCAAGGGCTAAGGGGACAGTTCCAAGGCATCTAGCTTTCCTGCTAGCAATGCCATTTCTACCCTGCTGTGGAAAACATTGTCCTTTGCCCTTCTGCTCCGAGAGGCAGAGAGCACCTCGGCAGACGCAGTGCAGAGGGAAAGGACACAGTATCCGAGGGAGCGTGGCGCCGCTTAGGCGGGCAAAGCAGAAAGGTGCCGCCCGGCACTGGCTTTGACTCCCTGAGCTTCCTTGCTAGGACAGCAGCCGCCGAAAGCTGGCAACTAGGCTGCCAGAGTGCAGAATGTCGGCGGTCTGGCACGCCTGCTTGCCGAAAGCCAGGATCAGCGAGACAGCGTGCTAGGCTCTGTTTCACAGCACCCTGGAGAACACGCCCTTGAAGAATGCCCTCTCTGCTCCGCAAAAGCTCTGCCACAGTGAAGGTGGAAGAAGCAGCCTGTGGCCACGGGCAGAGCTGGTCAACAGCTGCGCCTAACTTGCCCAAGCTGCGAGAGCATTCTCAGCCGAGTTCTGCTTTGACAGAGCTATTGCTGAACTTTTGCAGCCCCGGAGGCTGCTGAAACCAAGGCTGTGTTCTGCCTCTTCATTCTTGCCTTCCTGTGCTCCAGCGAGAAGTGAAGCTCTGGCACGGCATTCAGCTTTGCCGCCTCTCTGCACGGAAAGCACTAGACAGAACTAGTGTGCTTCGTGCATGCTCTCTCCTCGCTTTTATGGTCACTGCTCTGCTTTTTGCTTGGCAGCGTTCCAAGGGTCCACGGCATACCTCTTGCACAGCGAGAGGTGGCCGGCGAGGAATACTTGCTGGCTTAAGTCGTTCCATGCTCAAGGCATTCATCAGAGCAACACCATGGGGGAAAAGAGGGGGGAACATTGCAGGACAAATTTCTATGCTGGAACAGGATTGTCTGCGAGACAGCTCTCCGCAGCGCTAGTATTTGGCCAGGCTGAAATCAGCGCCACGGGAAGCCAATCTGACAAGCGGAGTGCAACGAGCGCGGCGATATGGGGCCACTTGGCAGGTGGCCGAAGAAAGACGGCTGCCCCGCGAATGGGGTGCCAGAAGGCAAGTTTCAGCAGGGCGTTGCGGGCGAGCTTAATGTGTAGCCGCAGTTGTTCTAGGCGAGATTGTAGCCGAGAAGCTTTCCGTCTCCATTCACGAGACAAGAAAAGCAGAACGCAATGGTCTAGAGGGTTGAGAAGAAAAGTGCTCGTAGCGAGCTCGTTGCGGCAGAAGCGAAAGCCAGGAGCAGCGTGCTCGCTGCGAGAAGTAGACGGCGCTTCGCCTCCTTGGGAAGGAAATCGCGTCTGGGCACGAACGGCAGCCAGCGAAGCTTCAGAACAGCAGGCTGTTCTGCTCAGCGTACGAGCCTGAAGTGAGTGGCAAGGGCTAAGGGGACAGTTCCAAGGCATCTAGCTTTCCTGCTAGCAATGCCATTTCTACCCTGCTGTGGAAAACATTGTCCTTTGCCCTTCTGCTCCGAGAGGCAGAGAGCACCTCGGCAGACGCAGTGCAGAGGGAAAGGACACAGTATCCGAGGGAGCGTGGCGCCGCTTAGGCGGGCAAAGCAGAAAGGTGCCGCCCGGCACTGGCTTTGACTCCCTGAGCTTCCTTGCTAGGACAGCAGCCGCCGAAAGCTGGCAACTAGGCTGCCAGAGTGCAGAATGTCGGCGGTCTGGCACGCCTGCTTGCCGAAAGCCAGGATCAGCGAGACAGCGTGCTAGGCTCTGTTTCACAGCACCCTGGAGAACACGCCCTTGAAGAATGCCCTCTCTGCTCCGCAAAAGCTCTGCCACAGTGAAGGTGGAAGAAGCAGCCTGTGGCCACGGGCAGAGCTGGTCAACAGCTGCGCCTAACTTGCCCAAGCTGCGAGAGCATTCTCAGCCGAGTTCTGCTTTGACAGAGCTATTGCTGAACTTTTGCAGCCCCGGAGGCTGCTGAAACCAAGGCTGTGTTCTGCCTCTTCATTCTTGCCTTCCTGTGCTCCAGCGAGAAGTGAAGCTCTGGCACGGCATTCAGCTTTGCCGCCTCTCTGCACGGAAAGCACTAGACAGAACTAGTGTGCTTCGTGCATGCTCTCTCCTCGCTTTTATGGTCACTGCTCTGCTTTTTGCTTGGCAGCGTTCCAAGGGTCCACGGCATACCTCTTGCACAGCGAGAGGTGGCCGGCGAGGAATACTTGCTGGCTTAAGTCGTTCCATGCTCAAGGCATTCATCAGAGCAACACCATGGGGGAAAAGAGGGGGGAACATTGCAGGACAAATTTCTATGCTGGAACAGGATTGTCTGCGAGACAGCTCTCCGCAGCGCTAGTATTTGGCCAGGCTGAAATCAGCGCCACGGGAAGCCAATCTGACAAGCGGAGTGCAACGAGCGCGGCGATATGGGGCCACTTGGCAGGTGGCCGAAGAAAGACGGCTGCCCCGCGAATGGGGTGCCAGAAGGCAAGTTTCAGCAGGGCGTTGCGGGCGAGCTTAATGTGTAGCCGCAGTTGTTCTAGGCGAGATTGTAGCCGAGAAGCTTTCCGTCTCCATTCACGAGACAAGAAAAGCAGAACGCAATGGTCTAGAGGGTTGAGAAGAAAAGTGCTCGTAGCGAGCTCGTTGCGGCAGAAGCGAAAGCCAGGAGCAGCGTGCTCGCTGCGAGAAGTAGACGGCGCTTCGCCTCCTTGGGAAGGAAATCGCGTCTGGGCACGAACGGCAGCCAGCGAAGCTTCAGAACAGCAGGCTGTTCTGCTCAGCGTACGAGCCTGAAGTGAGTGGCAAGGGCTAAGGGGACAGTTCCAAGGCATCTAGCTTTCCTGCTAGCAATGCCATTTCTACCCTGCTGTGGAAAACATTGTCCTTTGCCCTTCTGCTCCGAGAGGCAGAGAGCACCTCGGCAGACGCAGTGCAGAGGGAAAGGACACAGTATCCGAGGGAGCGTGGCGCCGCTTAGGCGGGCAAAGCAGAAAGGTGCCGCCCGGCACTGGCTTTGACTCCCTGAGCTTCCTTGCTAGGACAGCAGCCGCCGAAAGCTGGCAACTAGGCTGCCAGAGTGCAGAATGTCGGCGGTCTGGCACGCCTGCTTGCCGAAAGCCAGGATCAGCGAGACAGCGTGCTAGGCTCTGTTTCACAGCACCCTGGAGAACACGCCCTTGAAGAATGCCGTCTCTGCTCCGCAAAAGCTCTGCCACAGTGAAGGTGGAAGAAGCAGCCTGTGGCCACGGGCAGAGCTGGTCAACAGCTGCGCCTAACTTGCCCAAGCTGCGAGAGCATTCTCAGCCGAGTTCTGCTTTGACAGAGCTATTGCTGAACTTTTGCAGCCCCGGAGGCTGCTGAAACCAAGGCTGTGTTCTGCCTCTTCATTCTTGCCTTCCTGTGCTCCAGCGAGAAGTGAAGCTCTGGCACGGCATTCAGCTTTGCCGCCTCTCTGCACGGAAAGCACTAGACAGAACTAGTGTGCTTCGTGCATGCTCTCTCCTCGCTTTTATGGTCACTGCTCTGCTTTTTGCTTGGCAGCGTTCCAAGGGTCCACGGCATACCTCTTGCACAGCGAGAGGTGGCCGGCGAGGAATACTTGCTGGCTTAAGTCGTTCCATGCTCAAGGCATTCATCAGAGCAACACCATGGGGGAAAAGAGGGGGGAACACTGCAGGACAAATTTCTATGCTGGAACAGGATTGTCTGCGAGACAGCTCTCCGCAGCGCTAGTATTTGGCCAGGCTGAAATCAGCGCCACGGGAAGCCAATCTGACAAGCGGAGTGCAACGAGCGCGGCGATATGGGGCCACTTGGCAGGTGGCCGAAGAAAGACGGCTGCCCCGCGAATGGGGTGCCAGAAGGCAAGTTTCAGCAGGGCGTTGCGGGCGAGCTTAATGTGTAGCCGCAGTTGTTCTAGGCGAGATTGTAGCCGAGAAGCTTTCCGTCTCCATTCACGAGACAAGAAAAGCAGAACGCAATGGTCTAGAGGGTTGAGAAGAAAAGTGCTCGTAGCGAGCTCGTTGCGGCAGAAGCGAAAGCCAGGAGCAGCGTGCTCGCTGCGAGAAGTAGACGGCGCTTCGCCTCCTTGGGAAGGAAATCGCGTCTGGGCACGAACGGCAGCCAGCGAAGCTTCAGAACAGCAGGCTGTTCTGCTCAGCGTACGAGCCTGAAGTGAGTGGCAAGGGCTAAGGGGACAGTTCCAAGGCATCTAGCTTTCCTGCTAGCAATGCCATTTCTACCCTGCTGTGGAAAACATTGTCCTTTGCCCTTCTGCTCCGAGAGGCAGAGAGCACCTCGGCAGACGCAGTGCAGAGGGAAAGGACACAGTATCCGAGGGAGCGTGGCGCCGCTTAGGCGGGCAAAGCAGAAAGGTGCCGCCCGGCACTGGCTTTGACTCCCTGAGCTTCCTTGCTAGGACAGCAGCCGCCGAAAGCTGGCAACTAGGCTGCCAGAGTGCAGAATGTCGGCGGTCTGGCACGCCTGCTTGCCGAAAGCCAGGATCAGCGAGACAGCGTGCTAGGCTCTGTTTCACAGCACCCTGGAGAACACGCCCTTGAAGAATGCCCTCTCTGCTCCGCAAAAGCTCTGCCACAGTGAAGGTGGAAGAAGCAGCCTGTGGCCACGGGCAGAGCTGGTCAACAGCTGCGCCTAACTTGCCCAAGCTGCGAGAGCATTCTCAGCCGAGTTCTGCTTTGACAGAGCTATTGCTGAACTTTTGCAGCCCCGGAGGCTGCTGAAACCAAGGCTGTGTTCTGCCTCTTCATTCTTGCCTTCCTGTGCTCCAGCGAGAAGTGAAGCTCTGGCACGGCATTCAGCTTTGCCGCCTCTCTGCACGGAAAGCACTAGACAGAACTAGTGTGCTTCGTGCATGCTCTCTCCTCGCTTTTATGGTCACTGCTCTGCTTTTTGCTTGGCAGCGTTCCAAGGGTCCACGGCATACCTCTTGCACAGCGAGAGGTGGCCGGCGAGGAATACTTGCTGGCTTAAGTCGTTCCATGCTCAAGGCATTCATCAGAGCAACACCATGGGGGAAAAGAGGGGGGAACATTGCAGGACAAATTTCTATGCTGGAACAGGATTGTCTGCGAGACAGCTCTCCGCAGCGCTAGTATTTGGCCAGGCTGAAATCAGCGCCACGGGAAGCCAATCTGACAAGCGGAGTGCAACGAGCGCGGCGATATGGGGCCACTTGGCAGGTGGCCGAAGAAAGACGGCTGCCCCGCGAATGGGGTGCCAGAAGGCAAGTTTCAGCAGGGCGTTGCGGGCGAGCTTAATGTGTAGCCGCAGTTGTTCTAGGCGAGATTGTAGCCGAGAAGCTTTCCGTCTCCATTCACGAGACAAGAAAAGCAGAACGCAATGGTCTAGAGGGTTGAGAAGAAAAGTGCTCGTAGCGAGCTCGTTGCGGCAGAAGCGAAAGCCAGGAGCAGCGTGCTCGCTGCGAGAAGTAGACGGCGCTTCGCCTCCTTGGGAAGGAAATCGCGTCTGGGCACGAACGGCAGCCAGCGAAGCTTCAGAACAGCAGGCTGTTCTGCTCAGCGTACGAGCCTGAAGTGAGTGGCAAGGGCTAAGGGGACAGTTCCAAGGCATCTAGCTTTCCTGCTAGCAATGCCATTTCTACCCTGCTGTGGAAAACATTGTCCTTTGCCCTTCTGCTCCGAGAGGCAGAGAGCACCTCGGCAGACGCAGTGCAGAGGGAAAGGACACAGTATCCGAGGGAGCGTGGCGCCGCTTAGGCGGGCAAAGCAGAAAGGTGCCGCCCGGCACTGGCTTTGACTCCCTGAGCTTCCTTGCTAGGACAGCAGCCGCCGAAAGCTGGCAACTAGGCTGCCAGAGTGCAGAATGTCGGCGGTCTGGCACGCCTGCTTGCCGAAAGCCAGGATCAGCGAGACAGCGTGCTAGGCTCTGTTTCACAGCACCCTGGAGAACACGCCCTTGAAGAATGCCCTCTCTGCTCCGCAAAAGCTCTGCCACAGTGAAGGTGGAAGAAGCAGCCTGTGGCCACGGGCAGAGCTGGTCAACAGCTGCGCCTAACTTGCCCAAGCTGCGAGAGCATTCTCAGCCGAGTTCTGCTTTGACAGAGCTATTGCTGAACTTTTGCAGCCCCGGAGGCTGCTGAAACCAAGGCTGTGTTCTGCCTCTTCATTCTTGCCTTCCTGTGCTCCAGCGAGAAGTGAAGCTCTGGCACGGCATTCAGCTTTGCCGCCTCTCTGCACGGAAAGCACTAGACAGAACTAGTGTGCTTCGTGCATGCTCTCTCCTCGCTTTTATGGTCACTGCTCTGCTTTTTGCTTGGCAGCGTTCCAAGGGTCCACGGCATACCTCTTGCACAGCGAGAGGTGGCCGGCGAGGAATACTTGCTGGCTTAAGTCGTTCCATGCTCAAGGCATTCATCAGAGCAACACCATGGGGGAAAAGAGGGGGGAACATTGCAGGACAAATTTCTATGCTGGAACAGGATTGTCTGCGAGACAGCTCTCCGCAGCGCTAGTATTTGGCCAGGCTGAAATCAGCGCCACGGGAAGCCAATCTGACAAGCGGAGTGCAACGAGCGCGGCGATATGGGGCCACTTGGCAGGTGGCCGAAGAAAGACGGCTGCCCCGCGAATGGGGTGCCAGAAGGCAAGTTTCAGCAGGGCGTTGCGGGCGAGCTTAATGTGTAGCCGCAGTTGTTCTAGGCGAGATTGTAGCCGAGAAGCTTTCCGTCTCCATTCACGAGACAAGAAAAGCAGAACGCAATGGTCTAGAGGGTTGAGAAGAAAAGTGCTCGTAGCGAGCTCGTTGCGGCAGAAGCGAAAGCCAGGAGCAGCGTGCTCGCTGCGAGAAGTAGACGGCGCTTCGCCTCCTTGGGAAGGAAATCGCGTCTGGGCACGAACGGCAGCCAGCGAAGCTTCAGAACAGCAGGCTGTTCTGCTCAGCGTACGAGCCTGAAGTGAGTGGCAAGGGCTAAGGGGACAGTTCCAAGGCATCTAGCTTTCCTGCTAGCAATGCCATTTCTACCCTGCTGTGGAAAACATTGTCCTTTGCCCTTCTGCTCCGAGAGGCAGAGAGCACCTCGGCAGACGCAGTGCAGAGGGAAAGGACACAGTATCCGAGGGAGCGTGGCGCCGCTTAGGCGGGCAAAGCAGAAAGGTGCCGCCCGGCACTGGCTTTGACTCCCTGAGCTTCCTTGCTAGGACAGCAGCCGCCGAAAGCTGGCAACTAGGCTGCCAGAGTGCAGAATGTCGGCGGTCTGGCACGCCTGCTTGCCGAAAGCCAGGATCAGCGAGACAGCGTGCTAGGCTCTGTTTCACAGCACCCTGGAGAACACGCCCTTGAAGAATGCCCTCTCTGCTCCGCAAAAGCTCTGCCACAGTGAAGGTGGAAGAAGCAGCCTGTGGCCACGGGCAGAGCTGGTCAACAGCTGCGCCTAACTTGCCCAAGCTGCGAGAGCATTCTCAGCCGAGTTCTGCTTTGACAGAGCTATTGCTGAACTTTTGCAGCCCCGGAGGCTGCTGAAACCAAGGCTGTGTTCTGCCTCTTCATTCTTGCCTTCCTGTGCTCCAGCGAGAAGTGAAGCTCTGGCACGGCATTCAGCTTTGCCGCCTTTCTGCACGGAAAGCACTAGACAGAACTAGTGTGCTTCGTGCATGCTCTCTCCTCGCTTTTATGGTCACTGCTCTGCTTTTTGCTTGGCAGCGTTCCAAGGGTCCACGGCATACCTCTTGCACAGCGAGAGGTGGCCGGCGAGGAATACTTGCTGGCTTAAGTCGTTCCATGCTCAAGGCATTCATCAGAGCAACACCATGGGGGAAAAGAGGGGGGAACATTGCAGGACAAATTTCTATGCTGGAACAGGATTGTCTGCGAGACAGCTCTCCGCAGCGCTAGTATTTGGCCAGGCTGAAATCAGCGCCACGGGAAGCCAATCTGACAAGCGGAGTGCAACGAGCGCGGCGATATGGGGCCACTTGGCAGGTGGCCGAAGAAAGACGGCTGCCCCGCGAATGGGGTGCCAGAAGGCAAGTTTCAGCAGGGCGTTCCGGGCGAGCTTAATGTGTAGCCGCAGTTGTTCTAGGCGAGATTGTAGCCGAGAAGCTTTCCGTCTCCATTCACGAGACAAGAAAAGCAGAACGCAATGGTCTAGAGGGTTGAGAAGAAAAGTGCTCGTAGCGAGCTCGTTGCGGCAGAAGCGAAAGCCAGGAGCAGCGTGCTCGCTGCGAGAAGTAGACGGCGCTTCGCCTCCTTGGGAAGGAAATCGCGTCTGGGCACGAACGGCAGCCAGCGAAGCTTCAGAACAGCAGGCTGTTCTGCTCAGCGTACGAGCCTGAAGTGAGTGGCAAGGGCTAAGGGGACAGTTCCAAGGCATCTAGCTTTCCTGCTAGCAATGCCATTTCTACCCTGCTGTGGAAAACATTGTCCTTTGCCCTTCTGCTCCGAGAGGCAGAGAGCACCTCGGCAGACGCAGTGCAGAGGGAAAGGACACAGTATCCGAGGGAGCGTGGCGCCGCTTAGGCGGGCAAAGCAGAAAGGTGCCGCCCGGCACTGGCTTTGACTCCCTGAGCTTCCTTGCTAGGACAGCAGCCGCCGAAAGCTGGCAACTAGGCTGCCAGAGTGCAGAATGTCGGCGGTCTGGCACGCCTGCTTGCCGAAAGCCAGGATCAGCGAGACAGCGTGCTAGGCTCTGTTTCACAGCACCCTGGAGAACACGCCCTTGAAGAATGCCGTCTCTGTTCCGCAAAAGCTCTGCCACAGTGAAGGTGGAAGAAGCAGCCTGTGGCCACGGGCAGAGCTGGTCAACAGCTGCGCCTAACTTGCCCAAGCTGCGAGAGCATTCTCAGCCGAGTTCTGCTTTGACAGAGCTATTGCTGAACTTTTGCAGCCCCGGAGGCTGCTGAAACCAAGGCTGTGTTCTGCCTCTTCATTCTTGCCTTCCTGTGCTCCAGCGAGAAGTGAAGCTCTGGCACGGCATTCAGCTTTGCCGCCTCTCTGCACGGAAAGCACTAGACAGAACTAGTGTGCTTCGTGCATGCTCTCTCCTCGCTTTTATGGTCACTGCTCTGCTTTTTGCTTGGCAGCGTTCCAAGGCTCCACGGCATACCTCTTGCACAGCGAGAGGTGGCCGGCGAGGAATACTTGCTGGCTTAAGTCGTTCCATGCTCAAGGCATTCATCAGAGCAACACCATGGGGGAAAAGAGGGGGGAACATTGCAGGACAAATTTCTATGCTGGAACAGGATTGTCTGCGAGACAGCTCTCCGCAGCGCTAGTATTTGGCCAGGCTGAAATCAGCGCCACGGGAAGCCAATCTGACAAGCGGAGTGCAACGAGCGCGGCGATATGGGGCCACTTGGCAGGTGGCCGAAGAAAGACGGCTGCCCCGCGAATGGGGTGCCAGAAGGCAAGTTTCAGCAGGGCGTTGCGGGCGAGCTTAATGTGTAGCCGCAGTTGTTCTAGGCGAGATTGTAGCCGAGAAGCTTTCCGTCTCCATTCACGAGACAAGAAAAGCAGAACGCAATGGTCTAGAGGGTTGAGAAGAAAAGTGCTCGTAGCGAGCTCGTTGCGGCAGAAGCGAAAGCCAGGAGCAGCGTGCTCGCTGCGAGAAGTAGACGGCGCTTCGCCTCCTTGGGAAGGAAATCGCGTCTGGGCACGAACGGCAGCCAGCGAAGCTTCAGAACAGCAGGCTGTTCTGCTCAGCGTACGAGCCTGAAGTGAGTGGCAAGGGCTAAGGGGACAGTTCCAAGGCATCTAGCTTTCCTGCTAGCAATGCCATTTCTACCCTGCTGTGGAAAACATTGTCCTTTGCCCTTCTGCTCCGAGAGGCAGAGAGCACCTCGGCAGACGCAGTGCAGAGGGAAAGGACACAGTATCCGAGGGAGCGTGGCGCCGCTTAGGCGGGCAAAGCAGAAAGGTGCCGCCCGGCACTGGCTTTGACTCCCTGAGCTTCCTTGCTAGGACAGCAGCCGCCGAAAGCTGGCAACTAGGCTGCCAGAGTGCAGAATGTCGGCGGTCTGGCACGCCTGCTTGCCGAAAGCCAGGATCAGCGAGACAGCGTGCTAGGCTCTGTTTCACAGCACCCTGGAGAACACGCCCTTGAAGAATGCCCTCTCTGCTCCGCAAAAGCTCTGCCACAGTGAAGGTGGAAGAAGCAGCCTGTGGCCACGGGCAGAGCTGGTCAACAGCTGCGCCTAACTTGCCCAAGCTGCGAGAGCATTCTCAGCCGAGTTCTGCTTTGACAGAGCTATTGCTGAACTTTTGCAGCCCCGGAGGCTGCTGAAACCAAGGCTGTGTTCTGCCTCTTCATTCTTGCCTTCCTGTGCTCCAGCGAGAAGTGAAGCTCTGGCACGGCATTCAGCTTTGCCGCCTCTCTGCACGGAAAGCACTAGACAGAACTAGTGTGCTTCGTGCATGCTCTCTCCTCGCTTTTATGGTCACTGCTCTGCTTTTTGCTTGGCAGCGTTCCAAGGCTCCACGGCATACCTCTTGCACAGCGAGAGGTGGCCGGCGAGGAATACTTGCTGGCTTAAGTCGTTCCATGCTCAAGGCATTCATCAGAGCAACACCATGGGGGAAAAGAGGGGGGAACATTGCAGGACAAATTTCTATGCTGGAACAGGATTGTCTGCGAGACAGCTCTCCGCAGCGCTAGTATTTGGCCAGGCTGAAATCAGCGCCACGGGAAGCCAATCTGACAAGCGGAGTGCAACGAGCGCGGCGATATGGGGCCACTTGGCAGGTGGCCGAAGAAAGACGGCTGCCCCGCGAATGGGGTGCCAGAAGGCAAGTTTCAGCAGGGCGTTCCGGGCGAGCTTAATGTGTAGCCGCAGTTGTTCTAGGCGAGATTGTAGCCGAGAAGCTTTCCGTCTCCATTCACGAGACAAGAAAAGCAGAACGCAATGGTCTAGAGGGTTGAGAAGAAAAGTGCTCGTAGCGAGCTCGTTGCGGCAGAAGCGAAAGCCAGGAGCAGCGTGCTCGCTGCGAGAAGTAGACGGCGCTTCGCCTCCTTGGGAAGGAAATCGCGTCTGGGCACGAACGGCAGCCAGCGAAGCTTCAGAACAGCAGGCTGTTCTGCTCAGCGTACGAGCCTGAAGTGAGTGGCAAGGGCTAAGGGGACAGTTCCAAGGCATCTAGCTTTCCTGCTAGCAATGCCATTTCTACCCTGCTGTGGAAAACATTGTCCTTTGCCCTTCTGCTCCGAGAGGCAGAGAGCACCTCGGCAGACGCAGTGCAGAGGGAAAGGACACAGTATCCGAGGGAGCGTGGCGCCGCTTAGGCGGGCAAAGCAGAAAGGTGCCGCCCGGCACTGGCTTTGACTCCCTGAGCTTCCTTGCTAGGACAGCAGCCGCCGAAAGCTGGCAACTAGGCTGCCAGAGTGCAGAATGTCGGCGGTCTGGCACGCCTGCTTGCCGAAAGCCAGGATCAGCGAGACAGCGTGCTAGGCTCTGTTTCACAGCACCCTGGAGAACACGCCCTTGAAGAATGCCCTCTCTGCTCCGCAAAAGCTCTGCCACAGTGAAGGTGGAAGAAGCAGCCTGTGGCCACGGGCAGAGCTGGTCAACAGCTGCGCCTAACTTGCCCAAGCTGCGAGAGCATTCTCAGCCGAGTTCTGCTTTGACAGAGCTATTGCTGAACTTTTGCAGCCCCGGAGGCTGCTGAAACCAAGGCTGTGTTCTGCCTCTTCATTCTTGCCTTCCTGTGCTCCAGCGAGAAGTGAAGCTCTGGCACGGCATTCAGCTTTGCCGCCTCTCTGCACGGAAAGCACTAGACAGAACTAGTGTGCTTCGTGCATGCTCTCTCCTCGCTTTTATGGTCACTGCTCTGCTTTTTGCTTGGCAGCGTTCCAAGGGTCCACGGCATACCTCTTGCACAGCGAGAGGTGGCCGGCGAGGAATACTTGCTGGCTTAAGTCGTTCCATGCTCAAGGCATTCATCAGAGCAACACCATGGGGGAAAAGAGGGGGGAACATTGCAGGACAAATTTCTATGCTGGAACAGGATTGTCTGCGAGACAGCTCTCCGCAGCGCTAGTATTTGGCCAGGCTGAAATCAGCGCCACGGGAAGCCAATCTGACAAGCGGAGTGCAACGAGCGCGGCGATATGGGGCCACTTGGCAGGTGGCCGAAGAAAGACGGCTGCCCCGCGAATGGGGTGCCAGAAGGCAAGTTTCAGCAGGGCGTTGCGGGCGAGCTTAATGTGTAGCCGCAGTTGTTCTAGGCGAGATTGTAGCCGAGAAGCTTTCCGCCTCCATTCACGAGACAAGAAAAGCAGAACGCAATGGTCTAGAGGGTTGAGAAGAAAAGTGCTCGTAGCGAGCTCGTTGCGGCAGAAGCGAAAGCCAGGAGCAGCGTGCTCGCTGCGAGAAGTAGACGGCGCTTCGCCTCCTTGGGAAGGAAATCGCGTCTGGGCACGAACGGCAGCCAGCGAAGCTTCAGAACAGCAGGCTGTTCTGCTCAGCGTACGAGCCTGAAGTGAGTGGCAAGGGCTAAGGGGACAGTTCCAAGGCATCTAGCTTTCCTGCTAGCAATGCCATTTCTACCCTGCTGTGGAAAACATTGTCCTTTGCCCTTCTGCTCCGAGAGGCAGAGAGCACCTCGGCAGACGCAGTGCAGAGGGAAAGGACACAGTATCCGAGGGAGCGTGGCGCCGCTTAGGCGGGCAAAGCAGAAAGGTGCCGCCCGGCACTGGCTTTGACTCCCTGAGCTTCCTTGCTAGGACAGCAGCCGCCGAAAGCTGGCAACTAGGCTGCCAGAGTGCAGAATGTCGGCGGTCTGGCACGCCTGCTTGCCGAAAGCCAGGATCAGCGAGACAGCGTGCTAGGCTCTGTTTCACAGCACCCTGGAGAACACGCCCTTGAAGAATGCCCTCTCTGCTCCGCAAAAGCTCTGCCACAGTGAAGGTGGAAGAAGCAGCCTGTGGCCACGGGCAGAGCTGGTCAACAGCTGCGCCTAACTTGCCCAAGCTGCGAGAGCATTCTCAGCCGAGTTCTGCTTTGACAGAGCTATTGCTGAACTTTTGCAGCCCCGGAGGCTGCTGAAACCAAGGCTGTGTTCTGCCTCTTCATTCTTGCCTTCCTGTGCTCCAGCGAGAAGTGAAGCTCTGGCACGGCATTCAGCTTTGCCGCCTCTCTGCACGGAAAGCACTAGACAGAACTAGTGTGCTTCGTGCATGCTCTCTCCTCGCTTTTATGGTCACTGCTCTGCTTTTTGCTTGGCAGCGTTCCAAGGCTCCACGGCATACCTCTTGCACAGCGAGAGGTGGCCGGCGAGGAATACTTGCTGGCTTAAGTCGTTCCATGCTCAAGGCATTCATCAGAGCAACACCATGGGGGAAAAGAGGGGGGAACATTGCAGGACAAATTTCTATGCTGGAACAGGATTGTCTGCGAGACAGCTCTCCGCAGCGCTAGTATTTGGCCAGGCTGAAATCAGCGCCACGGGAAGCCAATCTGACAAGCGGAGTGCAACGAGCGCGGCGATATGGGGCCACTTGGCAGGTGGCCGAAGAAAGACGGCTGCCCCGCGAATGGGGTGCCAGAAGGCAAGTTTCAGCAGGGCGTTGCGGGCGAGCTTAATGTGTAGCCGCAGTTGTTCTAGGCGAGATTGTAGCCGAGAAGCTTTCCGTCTCCATTCACGAGACAAGAAAAGCAGAAGGCAATGGTCTAGAGGGTTGAGAAGAAAAGTGCTCGTAGCGAGCTCGTTGCGGCAGAAGCGAAAGCCAGGAGCAGCGTGCTCGCTGCGAGAAGTAGACGGCGCTTCGCCTCCTTGGGAAGGAAATCGCGTCTGGGCACGAACGGCAGCCAGCGAAGCTTCAGAACAGCAGGCTGTTCTGCTCAGCGTGCGAGCCTGAAGTGAGTGGCAAGGGCTAAGGGGACAGTTCCAAGGCATCTAGCTTTCCTGCTAGCAATGCCATTTCTACCCTGCTGTGGAAAACATTGTCCTTTGCCCTTCTGCTCCGAGAGGCAGAGAGCACCTCGGCAGACGCAGTGCAGAGGGAAAGGACACAGTATCCGAGGGAGCGTGGCGCCGCTTAGGCGGGCAAAGCAGAAAGGTGCCGCCCGGCACTGGCTTTGACTCCCTGAGCTTCCTTGCTAGGACAGCAGCCGCCGAAAGCTGGCAACTAGGCTGCCAGAGTGCAGAATGTCGGCGGTCTGGCACGCCTGCTTGCCGAAAGCCAGGATCAGCGAGACAGCGTGCTAGGCTCTGTTTCACAGCACCCTGGAGAACACGCCCTTGAAGAATGCCCTCTCTGCTCCGCAAAAGCTCTGCCACAGTGAAGGTGGAAGAAGCAGCCTGTGGCCACGGGCAGAGCTGGTCAACAGCTGCGCCTAACTTGCCCAAGCTGCGAGAGCATTCTCAGCCGAGTTCTGCTTTGACAGAGCTATTGCTGAACTTTTGCAGCCCCGGAGGCTGCTGAAACCAAGGCTGTGTTCTGCCTCTTCATTCTTGCCTTCCTGTGCTCCAGCGAGAAGTGAAGCTCTGGCACGGCATTCAGCTTTGCCGCCTCTCTGCACGGAAAGCACTAGACAGAACTAGTGTGCTTCGTGCATGCTCTCTCCTCGCTTTTATGGTCACTGCTCTGCTTTTTGCTTGGCAGCGTTCCAAGGGTCCACGGCATACCTCTTGCACAGCGAGAGGTGGCCGGCGAGGAATACTTGCTGGCTTAAGTCGTTCCATGCTCAAGGCATTCATCAGAGCAACACCATGGGGGAAAAGAGGGGGGAACATTGCAGGACAAATTTCTATGCTGGAACAGGATTGTCTGCGAGACAGCTCTCCGCAGCGCTAGTATTTGGCCAGGCTGAAATCAGCGCCACGGGAAGCCAATCTGACAAGCGGAGTGCAACGAGCGCGGCGATATGGGGCCACTTGGCAGGTGGCCGAAGAAAGACGGCTGCCCCGCGAATGGGGTGCCAGAAGGCAAGTTTCAGCAGGGCGTTGCGGGCGAGCTTAATGTGTAGCCGCAGTTGTTCTAGGCGAGATTGTAGCCGAGAAGCTTTCCGTCTCCATTCACGAGACAAGAAAAGCAGAACGCAATGGTCTAGAGGGTTGAGAAGAAAAGTGCTCGTAGCGAGCTCGTTGCGGCAGAAGCGAAAGCCAGGAGCAGCGTGCTCGCTGCGAGAAGTAGACGGCGCTTCGCCTCCTTGGGAAGGAAATCGCGTCTGGGCACGAACGGCAGCCAGCGAAGCTTCAGAACAGCAGGCTGTTCTGCTCAGCGTACGAGCCTGAAGTGAGTGGCAAGGGCTAAGGGGACAGTTCCAAGGCATCTAGCTTTCCTGCTAGCAATGCCATTTCTACCCTGCTGTGGAAAACATTGTCCTTTGCCCTTCTGCTCCGAGAGGCAGAGAGCACCTCGGCAGACGCAGTGCAGAGGGAAAGGACACAGTATCCGAGGGAGCGTGGCGCCGCTTAGGCGGGCAAAGCAGAAAGGTGCCGCCCGGCACTGGCTTTGACTCCCTGAGCTTCCTTGCTAGGACAGCAGCCGCCGAAAGCTGGCAACTAGGCTGCCAGAGTGCAGAATGTCGGCGGTCTGGCACGCCTGCTTGCCGAAAGCCAGGATCAGCGAGACAGCGTGCTAGGCTCTGTTTCACAGCACCCTGGAGAACACGCCCTTGAAGAATGCCCTCTCTGCTCCGCAAAAGCTCTGCCACAGTGAAGGTGGAAGAAGCAGCCTGTGGCCACGGGCAGAGCTGGTCAACAGCTGCGCCTAACTTGCCCAAGCTGCGAGAGCATTCTCAGCCGAGTTCTGCTTTGACAGAGCTATTGCTGAACTTTTGCAGCCCCGGAGGCTGCTGAAACCAAGGCTGTGTTCTGCCTCTTCATTCTTGCCTTCCTGTGCTCCAGCGAGAAGTGAAGCTCTGGCACGGCATTCAGCTTTGCCGCCTCTCTGCACGGAAAGCACTAGACAGAACTAGTGTGCTTCGTGCATGCTCTCTCCTCGCTTTTATGGTCACTGCTCTGCTTTTTGCTTGGCAGCGTTCCAAGGGTCCACGGCATACCTCTTGCACAGCGAGAGGTGGCCGGCGAGGAATACTTGCTGGCTTAAGTCGTTCCATGCTCAAGGCATTCATCAGAGCAACACCATGGGGGAAAAGAGGGGGGAACATTGCAGGACAAATTTCTATGCTGGAACAGGATTGTCTGCGAGACAGCTCTCCGCAGCGCTAGTATTTGGCCAGGCTGAAATCAGCGCCACGGGAAGCCAATCTGACAAGCGGAGTGCAACGAGCGCGGCGATATGGGGCCACTTGGCAGGTGGCCGAAGAAAGACGGCTGCCCCGCGAATGGGGTGCCAGAAGGCAAGTTTCAGCAGGGCGTTGCGGGCGAGCTTAATGTGTAGCCGCAGTTGTTCTAGGCGAGATTGTAGCCGAGAAGCTTTCCGTCTCCATTCACGAGACAAGAAAAGCAGAACGCAATGGTCTAGAGGGTTGAGAAGAAAAGTGCTCGTAGCGAGCTCGTTGCGGCAGAAGCGAAAGCCAGGAGCAGCGTGCTCGCTGCGAGAAGTAGACGGCGCTTCGCCTCCTTGGGAAGGAAATCGCGTCTGGGCACGAACGGCAGCCAGCGAAGCTTCAGAACAGCAGGCTGTTCTGCTCAGCGTACGAGCCTGAAGTGAGTGGCAAGGGCTAAGGGGACAGTTCCAAGGCATCTAGCTTTCCTGCTAGCAATGCCATTTCTACCCTGCTGTGGAAAACATTGTCCTTTGCCCTTCTGCTCCGAGAGGCAGAGAGCACCTCGGCAGACGCAGTGCAGAGGGAAAGGACACAGTATCCGAGGGAGCGTGGCGCCGCTTAGGCGGGCAAAGCAGAAAGGTGCCGCCCGGCACTGGCTTTGACTCCCTGAGCTTCCTTGCTAGGACAGCAGCCGCCGAAAGCTGGCAACTAGGCTGCCAGAGTGCAGAATGTCGGCGGTCTGGCACGCCTGCTTGCCGAAAGCCAGGATCAGCGAGACAGCGTGCTAGGCTCTGTTTCACAGCACCCTGGAGAACACGCCCTTGAAGAATGCCCTCTCTGCTCCGCAAAAGCTCTGCCACAGTGAAGGTGGAAGAAGCAGCCTGTGGCCACGGGCAGAGCTGGTCAACAGCTGCGCCTAACTTGCCCAAGCTGCGAGAGCATTCTCAGCCGAGTTCTGCTTTGACAGAGCTATTGCTGAACTTTTGCAGCCCCGGAGGCTGCTGAAACCAAGGCTGTGTTCTGCCTCTTCATTCTTGCCTTCCTGTGCTCCAGCGAGAAGTGAAGCTCTGGCACGGCATTCAGCTTTGCCGCCTCTCTGCACGGAAAGCACTAGACAGAACTAGTGTGCTTCGTGCATGCTCTCTCCTCGCTTTTATGGTCACTGCTCTGCTTTTTGCTTGGCAGCGTTCCAAGGGTCCACGGCATACCTCTTGCACAGCGAGAGGTGGCCGGCGAGGAATACTTGCTGGCTTAAGTCGTTCCATGCTCAAGGCATTCATCAGAGCAACACCATGGGGGAAAAGAGGGGGGAACATTGCAGGACAAATTTCTATGCTGGAACAGGATTGTCTGCGAGACAGCTCTCCGCAGCGCTAGTATTTGGCCAGGCTGAAATCAGCGCCACGGGAAGCCAATCTGACAAGCGGAGTGCAACGAGCGCGGCGATATGGGGCCACTTGGCAGGTGGCCGAAGAAAGACGGCTGCCCCGCGAATGGGGTGCCAGAAGGCAAGTTTCAGCAGGGCGTTGCGGGCGAGCTTAATGTGTAGCCGCAGTTGTTCTAGGCGAGATTGTAGCCGAGAAGCTTTCCGTCTCCATTCACGAGACAAGAAAAGCAGAAGGCAATGGTCTAGAGGGTTGAGAAGAAAAGTGCTCGTAGCGAGCTCGTTGCGGCAGAAGCGAAAGCCAGGAGCAGCGTGCTCGCTGCGAGAAGTAGACGGCGCTTCGCCTCCTTGGGAAGGAAATCGCGTCTGGGCACGAACGGCAGCCAGCGAAGCTTCAGAACAGCAGGCTGTTCTGCTCAGCGTACGAGCCTGAAGTGAGTGGCAAGGGCTAAGGGGACAGTTCCAAGGCATCTAGCTTTCCTGCTAGCAATGCCATTTCTACCCTGCTGTGGAAAACATTGTCCTTTGCCCTTCTGCTCCGAGAGGCAGAGAGCACCTCGGCAGACGCAGTGCAGAGGGAAAGGACACAGTATCCGAGGGAGCGTGGCGCCGCTTAGGCGGGCAAAGCAGAAAGGTGCCGCCCGGCACTGGCTTTGACTCCCTGAGCTTCCTTGCTAGGACAGCAGCCGCCGAAAGCTGGCAACTAGGCTGCCAGAGTGCAGAATGTCGGCGGTCTGGCACGCCTGCTTGCCGAAAGCCAGGATCAGCGAGACAGCGTGCTAGGCTCTGTTTCACAGCACCCTGGAGAACACGCCCTTGAAGAATGCCCTCTCTGCTCCGCAAAAGCTCTGCCACAGTGAAGGTGGAAGAAGCAGCCTGTGGCCACGGGCAGAGCTGGTCAACAGCTGCGCCTAACTTGCCCAAGCTGCGAGAGCATTCTCAGCCGAGTTCTGCTTTGACAGAGCTATTGCTGAACTTTTGCAGCCCCGGAGGCTGCTGAAACCAAGGCTGTGTTCTGCCTCTTCATTCTTGCCTTCCTGTGCTCCAGCGAGAAGTGAAGCTCTGGCACGGCATTCAGCTTTGCCGCCTCTCTGCACGGAAAGCACTAGACAGAACTAGTGTGCTTCGTGCATGCTCTCTCCTCGCTTTTATGGTCACTGCTCTGCTTTTTGCTTGGCAGCGTTCCAAGGCTCCACGGCATACCTCTTGCACAGCGAGAGGTGGCCGGCGAGGAATACTTGCTGGCTTAAGTCGTTCCATGCTCAAGGCATTCATCAGAGCAACACCATGGGGGAAAAGAGGGGGGAACATTGCAGGACAAATTTCTATGCTGGAACAGGATTGTCTGCGAGACAGCTCTCCGCAGCGCTAGTATTTGGCCAGGCTGAAATCAGCGCCACGGGAAGCCAATCTGACAAGCGGAGTGCAACGAGCGCGGCGATATGGGGCCACTTGGCAGGTGGCCGAAGAAAGACGGCTGCCCCGCGAATGGGGTGCCAGAAGGCAAGTTTCAGCAGGGCGTTGCGGGCGAGCTTAATGTGTAGCCGCAGTTGTTCTAGGCGAGATTGTAGCCGAGAAGCTTTCCGTCTCCATTCACGAGACAAGAAAAGCAGAACGCAATGGTCTAGAGGGTTGAGAAGAAAAGTGCTCGTAGCGAGCTCGTTGCGGCAGAAGCGAAAGCCAGGAGCAGCGTGCTCGCTGCGAGAAGTAGACGGCGCTTCGCCTCCTTGGGAAGGAAATCGCGTCTGGGCACGAACGGCAGCCAGCGAAGCTTCAGAACAGCAGGCTGTTCTGCTCAGCGTACGAGCCTGAAGTGAGTGGCAAGGGCTAAGGGGACAGTTCCAAGGCATCTAGCTTTCCTGCTAGCAATGCCATTTCTACCCTGCTGTGGAAAACATTGTCCTTTGCCCTTCTGCTCCGAGAGGCAGAGAGCACCTCGGCAGACGCAGTGCAGAGGGAAAGGACACAGTATCCGAGGGAGCGTGGCGCCGCTTAGGCGGGCAAAGCAGAAAGGTGCCGCCCGGCACTGGCTTTGACTCCCTGAGCTTCCTTGCTAGGACAGCAGCCGCCGAAAGCTGGCAACTAGGCTGCCAGAGTGCAGAATGTCGGCGGTCTGGCACGCCTGCTTGCCGAAAGCCAGGATCAGCGAGACAGCGTGCTAGGCTCTGTTTCACAGCACCCTGGAGAACACGCCCTTGAAGAATGCCCTCTCTGCTCCGCAAAAGCTCTGCCACAGTGAAGGTGGAAGAAGCAGCCTGTGGCCACGGGCAGAGCTGGTCAACAGCTGCGCCTAACTTGCCCAAGCTGCGAGAGCATTCTCAGCCGAGTTCTGCTTTGACAGAGCTATTGCTGAACTTTTGCAGCCCCGGAGGCTGCTGAAACCAAGGCTGTGTTCTGCCTCTTCATTCTTGCCTTCCTGTGCTCCAGCGAGAAGTGAAGCTCTGGCACGGCATTCAGCTTTGCCGCCTCTCTGCACGGAAAGCACTAGACAGAACTAGTGTGCTTCGTGCATGCTCTCTCCTCGCTTTTATGGTCACTGCTCTGCTTTTTGCTTGGCAGCGTTCCAAGGCTCCACGGCATACCTCTTGCACAGCGAGAGGTGGCCGGCGAGGAATACTTGCTGGCTTAAGTCGTTCCATGCTCAAGGCATTCATCAGAGCAACACCATGGGGGAAAAGAGGGGGGAACATTGCAGGACAAATTTCTATGCTGGAACAGGATTGTCTGCGAGACAGCTCTCCGCAGCGCTAGTATTTGGCCAGGCTGAAATCAGCGCCACGGGAAGCCAATCTGACAAGCGGAGTGCAACGAGCGCGGCGATATGGGGCCACTTGGCAGGTGGCCGAAGAAAGACGGCTGCCCCGCGAATGGGGTGCCAGAAGGCAAGTTTCAGCAGGGCGTTGCGGGCGAGCTTAATGTGTAGCCGCAGTTGTTCTAGGCGAGATTGTAGCCGAGAAGCTTTCCGTCTCCATTCACGAGACAAGAAAAGCAGAACGCAATGGTCTAGAGGGTTGAGAAGAAAAGTGCTCGTAGCGAGCTCGTTGCGGCAGAAGCGAAAGCCAGGAGCAGCGTGCTCGCTGCGAGAAGTAGACGGCGCTTCGCCTCCTTGGGAAGGAAATCGCGTCTGGGCACGAACGGCAGCCAGCGAAGCTTCAGAACAGCAGGCTGTTCTGCTCAGCGTACGAGCCTGAAGTGAGTGGCAAGGGCTAAGGGGACAGTTCCAAGGCATCTAGCTTTCCTGCTAGCAATGCCATTTCTACCCTGCTGTGGAAAACATTGTCCTTTGCCCTTCTGCTCCGAGAGGCAGAGAGCACCTCGGCAGACGCAGTGCAGAGGGAAAGGACACAGTATCCGAGGGAGCGTGGCGCCGCTTAGGCGGGCAAAGCAGAAAGGTGCCGCCCGGCACTGGCTTTGACTCCCTGAGCTTCCTTGCTAGGACAGCAGCCGCCGAAAGCTGGCAACTAGGCTGCCAGAGTGCAGAATGTCGGCGGTCTGGCACGCCTGCTTGCCGAAAGCCAGGATCAGCGAGACAGCGTGCTAGGCTCTGTTTCACAGCACCCTGGAGAACACGCCCTTGAAGAATGCCCTCTCTGCTCCGCAAAAGCTCTGCCACAGTGAAGGTGGAAGAAGCAGCCTGTGGCCACGGGCAGAGCTGGTCAACAGCTGCGCCTAACTTGCCCAAGCTGCGAGAGCATTCTCAGCCGAGTTCTGCTTTGACAGAGCTATTGCTGAACTTTTGCAGCCCCGGAGGCTGCTGAAACCAAGGCTGTGTTCTGCCTCTTCATTCTTGCCTTCCTGTGCTCCAGCGAGAAGTGAAGCTCTGGCACGGCATTCAGCTTTGCCGCCTCTCTGCACGGAAAGCACTAGACAGAACTAGTGTGCTTCGTGCATGCTCTCTCCTCGCTTTTATGGTCACTGCTCTGCTTTTTGCTTGGCAGCGTTCCAAGGCTCCACGGCATACCTCTTGCACAGCGAGAGGTGGCCGGCGAGGAATACTTGCTGGCTTAAGTCGTTCCATGCTCAAGGCATTCATCAGAGCAACACCATGGGGGAAAAGAGGGGGGAACATTGCAGGACAAATTTCTATGCTGGAACAGGATTGTCTGCGAGACAGCTCTCCGCAGCGCTAGTATTTGGCCAGGCTGAAATCAGCGCCACGGGAAGCCAATCTGACAAGCGGAGTGCAACGAGCGCGGCGATATGGGGCCACTTGGCAGGTGGCCGAAGAAAGACGGCTGCCCCGCGAATGGGGTGCCAGAAGGCAAGTTTCAGCAGGGCGTTGCGGGCGAGCTTAATGTGTAGCCGCAGTTGTTCTAGGCGAGATTGTAGCCGAGAAGCTTTCCGTCTCCACGAGACAAGAAAAGCAGAACGCAATGGTCTAGAGGGTTGAGAAGAAAAGTGCTCGTAGCGAGCTCGTTGCGGCAGAAGCGAAAGCCAGGAGCAGCGTGCTCGCTGCGAGAAGTAGACGGCGCTTCGCCTCCTTGGGAAGGAAATCGCGTCTGGGCACGAACGGCAGCCAGCGAAGCTTCAGAACAGCAGGCTGTTCTGCTCAGCGTACGAGCCTGAAGTGAGTGGCAAGGGCTAAGGGGACAGTTCAAGGCATCTAGCTTTCCTGCTAGCAATGCCATTTCTACCCTGCTGTGGAAAACATTGTCCTTTGCCCTTCTGCTCCGAGAGGCAGAGAGCACCTCGGCAGACGCAGTGCAGAGGGAAAGGACACAGTATCCGAGGGAGCGTGGCGCCGCTTAGGCGGGCAAAGCAGAAAGGTGCCGCCCGGCACTGGCTTTGACTCCCTGAGCTTCCTTGCTAGGACAGCAGCCGCCGAAAGCCTGGCAACTAGGCTGCCAGAGTGCAGAAATGTCGGCGGTCTGGCACGCCTGCTTGCCGGAAAGCCAGGATCAGCGAGACAGCGTGCTAGGCTCTGTTTTCACAGCACCCTGGAGAACACGCCCTTGAAGAATGCCCTCTCTGCTCCGCAAAAGCTCTGCCACAGTGAAGGTGGAAGAAGCAGCCTGTGGCCACGGGCAGAGCTGGTCAACAGCTGCGCCTAACTTGCCCAAGCTGCGAGAGCATTCTCAGCCGAGTTCTGCTTTGACAGAGCTATTGCTGAACTTTTGCAGCCCCGGAGGCTGCTGAAACCAAGGCTGTGTTCTGCCTCTTCATTCTTGCCTTCCTGTGCTCCAGCGAGAAGGTGAAGCTCTGGCACGGCATTCAGCTTTGCCGCCTCTCTGCACGGAAAGCACTAGACAGAACTAGTGTGCTTCGTGCATGCTCTCTCCTCGCTTTTATGGTCACTGCTCTGCTTTTTGCTTGGCAGCGTTCCAAGGGTCCACGGCATACCTCTTGCACAGCGAGAGGTGGCCGGCGAGGAATACTTGCTGGCTTAAGTCGTTCCATGCTCAAGGCATTCATCAGAGCAACACCATGGGGGGAAAAGAGGGGGGAACATTGCAGGACAAATTTCTATGCTGGAACAGGATTTGTCTGCGAGACAGCTCTCCGCAGCGCTAGTATTTGGCCAGGCTGAAATCAGCGCCACGGGAAGCCAATCTGACAAGCGGAGTGCAACGAGCGCGGCGATATGGGGCCACTTGGCAGGTGGCCGAAGAAAGACGGCTGCCCCGCGAATGGGGTGCAGAGGCAAGTTTCAGCAGGGCGTTGCGGGCGAGCTTAATGTGTAGCCGCAGTTGTTCTAGGCGAGATTGTAGCCGAGAAGCTTTCCGCCTCCATTCACGAGACAAGAAAAGCAGAACGCAATGGTCTAGAGGGTTGAGAAGAAATAGTGCTCGTAGCGAGCTCGTTGCGGCAGAAGCGAAAGCCAGGAGCAGCGTGCTCGCTGCGAGAAGTAGACGGCGCATTCGCCTCCTTGGGAAGGAAATCGCGTCTGGGCACGAACGGCAGCCAGCGAAGCTTCAGAACAGCAGGACTGTTCTGCTCAGCGTACGAGCCTGAAGTGAGTGGCAAGGGCTAAGGGGACAGTTCCAAGGCATCTAGCTTTCCTGCTAGCAATGCCATTTCTACCCTGCTGTGGAAAACATTGTCCTTTGCCCTTCTGCTCCGAGAGGCAGAGAGCACCTCGGCAGACGCAGTGCAGAGGGAAAGGACACAGTATCCGAGGGAGCGTGGCGCCGCTTAGGCGGGCAAAGCAGAAAGGTGCCGCCCGGCACTGGCTTTGACTCCCTGAGCTTCCTTGCTAGGACAGCAGCCGCCGAAAGCTGGCAACTAGGCTGCCAGAGTGCAGAATGTCGGCGGTCTGGCACGCCTGGCTTGCCGAAAGCCAGGATCAGCGAGACAGCGTGCTAGGCTCCTGTTTCACAGCACCCTGGAGAACACGCCCTTGAAGAATGCCTCTCTGCTCCGCAAAGCTCTGCCACAGTGAAGGTGGAAGGAAGCAGCCTGTGGCCACGGGCAGAGCTGGGTCAACAGCTGCGCCTAACTTGCCCAAGCTGCGAGAGCATTCTCAGCCGAGTTCTGCTTTGACAGAAGCTATTGCTGAACTTTTGCAGCCCCGGAGGCTGCTGAAACCAAGGCTGTGTTCTGCCTCTTCATTCTTGCCTTCCTGTGCTCCAGCGAGAAGTGAAGCTCTGGCACGGCATTCAGCTTTGCCGCCTCTCTGCACGGAAAGCACTAGACAGAACTAGTGTGCTTCGTGCATGCTCTCTCCTCGCTTTTATGGTCACTGCTCTGCTTTTTTGCTTGGCAGCGTTCCAAGGGTCCACGGCATACCTCTTGCACAGCGAGAGGTGGCCGGCGAGGAATACTTGCTGGCTTAAGTCGTTCCATGCTCAAGGCATTCATCAGAGCAACACCATGGGGAAAAGAGGGGGGAACATTGCAGGACAAATTTCTATGCTGGAACAGGATTGTCTGCGAGACAGCTCTCCCGCAGCGCTAGTATTTGGCCAGGCTGAAATCAGCGCCACGGGAAGCCAATCTGACAAGCGGAGTGCAACGAGCGCGGCGATATGGGGCCACTTGGCAGGTGGCCGAAGAAAGACGGGCTGCCCCGCGAATGGGGTGCCAGAAGGCAAGTTCAGCAGGGCGTCCGGGCGAGCTTAATGTGTAGCCGCAGTTGTTCTAGGCGAGATTGTAGCCGAGAAGCTTTCCGCCTCCATTCACGAGACAAGAAAAGCAGAACGCAATGGTCTAGAGGGTTGAGAAGAAAAGTGCTCGTAGCGAGCTCGTTGCGGCAGAAGCGAAAGCCAGGAGCAGCGTGCTCGCTGCGAGAAGTAGACGGCGCTTCGCCTCCTTGGGAAGGAAATCGCGTCTGGGCACGAACGGCAGCCAGCGAAGCTTCAGAACAGCAGGCTGTTTCTGCTCAGCGTGCGAGCCTGAAGTGAGTGGCAAGGGCTAAGGGGACAGTTCCAAGGCATCTAGCTTTCCTGCTAGCAATGCCATTTCTACCCTGCTGTGGAAAACATTGTCCTTTGCCCTTCTGCTCCGAGAGGCAGAGAGCACCTCGGCAGACGCAGTGCAGAGGGAAAGGACACAGTATCCGAGGGAGCGTGGCGCCGCTTAGGCGGGCAAAGCAGAAAGGTGCCGCCCGGCACTGGCTTTGACTCCCTGAGCTTCCTTGCTAGGACAGCAGCCGCCGAAAGCTGGCAACTAGGCTGCCAGAGTGCAGAATGTCGGCGGTCTGGCACGCCTGCTTGCCGAAAGCCAAGGATCAGCGAGACAGCGTGCTAGGCTCTGTTTCACAGCACCCTGGAGAACACGCCCTTGAAGAATGCCCTCTCTGCTCCGCAAAAGCTCTGCCACAGTGAAGGTGGAAGAAGCAGGCCTGTGGCCACGGGCAGAGCTGGTCAACAGCTGCGCCTAACTTGCCCAAGCTGCGAGAGCATTCTCAGCCGAGTTCTGCTTTGACAGAGCTATTGCTGAACTTTGCAGCCCGGAGGCTGCTGAAACCAAGGCTGTGTTCTGCTCTTCATTCTTGCCTTCCTGTGCTCCAGCGAGAAGTGAAGCTCTGGCACGGCATTCAGGCTTTGCCGCCTCTCTGCACGGAAAGCACTAGACAGAACTAGTGTGCTTCGTGCATTGCTCTCTCCTCGCTTTTATGGTCACTGCTCTGCTTTTTGCTTGGCAGCGTTCCAAGGCTCCACGGCATACCTCTTGCACAGCGAGAGGTGGCCGGCGAGGAATACTTGCTGGCTTAAGTCGTTCCATGCTCAAGGCATTCATCAGAGCAACACCATGGGGAAAAGAGGGGGAACATTGCAGGACAAATTCTATGCTGGAACAGGATTGTCTGCGAGACAGCTCTCCGCAGCGCTAGTATTTGGCCAGGCTGAAATCAGCGCCACGGGAAGCCAATCTGACAAGCGGAGGCAACGAGCGCGGCGATATGGGGCCACTTGGCAGGTGGCCGAAGAAAGACGGCTGCCCCGCGAATGGGGTGCCAGAAGGCAAGTTTCAGCAGGGCGTTGCGGGCGAGCTTAATGTGTAGCCGCAGTTGTTCTAGGCGAGATTGTAGCCGAGAAGCTTTCCGTCTCCATTCACGAGACAAGAAAAGCAGAACGCAATGGTCTAGAGGGTTGAGAAGAAAAGTGCTCGTAGCGAGCTCGTTGCGGCAGAAGCGAAAGCCAGGAGCAGCGTGCTCGCTGCGAGAAGTAGACGGCGCTTCGCCTCCTTGGGAAGGAAATCGCGTCTGGGCACGAACGGCAGCCCAGCGAAGCTTCAGAACAGCAGGCTGTTCTGCTCAGCGTACGAGCCTGAAGTGAGTGGCAAGGGCTAAGGGGACAGTTCCAAGGCATCTAGCTTTCCTGCTAGCAATGCCATTTCTACCCTGCTGTGGAAAACATTGTCCTTTGCCCTTCTGCTCCGAGAGGCAGAGAGCACCCTCGGCAGACGCAGTGCAGAGGGAAAGGACACAGTATCCGAGGGAGCGTGGCGCCGCTTAGGCGGGCAAAGCAGAAAGGTGCCGCCCGGCACTGGCTTTGACTCCCTGAGCTTCCCGTTGCTAGGACAGCAGCCGCCGAAAGCTGGCAACTAGGCTGCCAGAGTGCAGAATGTCGGCGGTCTGGCACGCCTGCTTGCCGAAAGCCAGGATCAGCGAGACAGCGTGCTAGGCTCTGTTTCACAGCACCCTGGAGAACACGCCCTTGAAGAATGCCCTCTCTGCTCCGCAAAAGCTCTGCCACAGTGAAGGTGGGAAGAAGCAGCCTGTGGCCACGGGCAGAGCTGGTCAACAGCTGCGCCTAACTTGCCCAAGCTGGCGAGAGCATTCTCAGCCGAGTTCTGCTTTGACAGAGCTATTGCTGAACTTTTGCAGCCCCGGAGGGCTGCTGAAACCAAGGCTGTGTTCTGCCTCTTCATTCTTGCCTTCCTGTGCTCCAGCGAGAAGTGAAGCTCTGGCACGGCATTCAGCTTTGCCGCCTCTCTGCACGGAAAGCACTAGACAGAACTAGTGTGCTTCGTGCATGCTCTCTCCTCGCTTTTATGGTCACTGCTCTGCTTTTTGCTTGGCAGACGTTCCAAGGGTCCACGGCATACCTCTTGCACAGCGAGAGGTGGCCGGCGAGGAATACTTGCTGGCTTAAGTCGTTCCATGCTCAAGGCATTCATCAGAGCAACACCATGGGGGAAAAGAGGGGGGAACATTGCAGGACAAATTTCTATGCTGGAACAGGATTGTCTGCGAGCAGCTCTCCGCAGCGCTAGTATTTGGCCAGGCTGAAATCAGCGCCACGGGAAGCCAATCTGACAAGCGGAGTGCAACGAGGCGCGGCGATATGGGGCCACTTGCAGGTGGCCGAAGAAAGACGGCTGCCCCGCGAATGGGGTGCCAGAAGGCAAGTTTCAGCAGGGGCGTTGCGGGCGGCTTAATGTGTAGCCGCAGTTGTTCTAGGCGAGATTGTAGCCGAGAAGCTTTCCGTCTCCATCACGAGACAAGAAAAGCAGAACGCAATGGTCTAGAGGGTTGAGAAGAAAAGTGCTCGTAGCGAGCTCGTTGCGGCAGAAGCGAAAGCCAGGAGCAGCGTGCTCGCTGCGAGAAGTAGACGGCGCTTCGCCTCCTTGGGAAGGAAATCGCGTCTGGGCACGAACGGCAGCCAGCGAAGCTTCAGAACAGCAGGCTGTTCTGCTCAGCGTACGAGCCTGAAGTGAGTGGCAAGGGCTAAGGGGACAGTTCCAAGCATCTAGCTTTCCTGCTAGCAATGCCATTTCTACCCTGCTGTGGAAAACATTGTCCTTTGCCCCTTCTGCTCGAGAGGCAGAGAGCACCTCGGCAGACGCAGTGCAGAGGGAAAGGACACAGTATCCGAGGGAGCGTGGCGCCGCTTAGGCGGGCAAAGCAGAAAGGTGCCGCCCGGCACTGGCTTTGACTCCCTGAGCTTCCTTGCTAGGACAGCAGCCGCCGAAAGCTGGCAACTAGGCTGCCAGAAGTGCAGAATGTCGGCGGTCTGGCACGCCTGCTTGCCGAAAGCCAGGATCAGCGAGACAGCGTGCTAGGCTCTGTTTCACAGCACCCTGGAGAACACGCCCTTGAAGAATGCCCTCTCTGCTCCGCAAAAGCTCTGCCACAGTGAAGGTGGAAGAAGCAGCCTGTGGCCACGGGCAGAGCTGGTCAACAGCTGCGCCTAACTTGCCCAAGCTGCGAGAGCATTCTCAGCCGAGTTCTGCTTTGACAGAGCTATTGCTGAACTTTTGCAGCCCCCGGAGGCTGCTGAAACCCAAGGCTGTGTTCTGCCTCTTCATTCTTGCCTTCCTGTGCTCCAGCGAGAAGTGAAGCTCTGGCACGGCATTCAGCTTTGCCGCCTCTCTGCACGGAAAGCACTAGACAGAACTAGTGTGCTTCGTGCATGCTCTCTCCTCGCTTTTATGGTCACTGCTCTGCTTTTTGCTTGGCAGCGTTCCAAGGGTCCACGGCATACCTCTTGCACAGCGAGAGGTGGGCCGGCGAGGAATACTTGCTGGCTTAAGTCGTTCCATGCTCAAGGCATTCATCAGAGCAACACCATGGGGGAAAAGAGGGGGAACATTGCAGGACAAATTTCTATGCTGGAACAGGATTTGTCTGCGAGACAGCTCTCCGCAGCGCTAGTATTTGGCCAGGCTGAAATCAGCGCCACGGGAAGCCAATCTGACAAGCGGAGTGCAACGAGCGCGGCGATATGGGGCCACTTGGCAGGTGGCCGAAGAAAGACGGCTGCCCCCGCGAATGGGGGTGCCAGAAGGCAAGTTTCAGCAGGGCGTTGCGGGCGAGCTTAATGTGTGAGCCGCAGTTGTTCTAGGCGAGATGTAGCCGAGAAGCTTTCCGCCTCCATTCACGAGACAAGAAAAGCAGAACGCAATGGTCTAGAGGGTTGAGAAGAAAAGTGCTCGTAGCGAGCTCGTTGCGGCAGAAGCGAAAGCCAGGAGCAGCGTGCTCGCTGCGAGAAGTAGACGGCGCTTCGCCTCCTTGGGAAGGAAATCGCGTCTGGGCACGAACGGCAGCCAGCGAAGCTTCAGAACAGCAGGCTGTTCTGCTCAGCGTACGAGCCTGAAGTGAGTGGCAAGGGCTAAGGGGACAGTTCCAAGGCATCTAGCTTTCCTGCTAGCAATGCCATTTCTACCCTGCTGTGGAAAACATTGTCCTTTGCCCTTCTGCTCCGAGAGGCAGAGAGCACCTCGGGCAGACGCAGAGCAGAGGGAAAGGACACAGTATCCGAGGGAGCGTGGCGCCCGCTTAGGCGGGCAAAGCAGAAAGGTGCCGCCCGGCACTGGCTTTGACTCCCTGAGCTTCCTTGCTAGGACAGCAGCCGCCGAAAGCTGGCAACTAGGCTGCCAGAGTGCAGAATGTCGGCGGTCTGGCACGCCTGCTTGCCGAAAGCCAGGATCAGCGAGACAGCGTGCTAGGCTCTGTTTCACAGCACCCTGGAGAACACGCCCTTGAAGAATGCCCTCTCTGCTCCGCAAAAGCTCTGCCACAGTGAAGGTGGAAGAAGCAGCCTGTGGCCACGGGCAGAGCTGGTCAACAGCTGCGCCTAACTTGCCCAAGCTGCGAGAGCATTCTCAGCCGAGTTCTGCTTTGACAGAGCTATTGCTGAACTTTTGCAGCCCCGGAGGCTGCTGAAACCAAGGCTGTGTTCTGCCTCTTCATTCTTGCCTTCCTGTGCTCCAGCGAGAAGTGAAGCTCTGGCACGGCATTCAGCTTTGCCGCCTCTCTGCACGGAAAGCACTAGACAGAACTAGTGTGCTTCGTGCATGCTCTCTCCTCGCTTTTATGGTCACTGCTCTGCTTTTTGCTTGGCAGCGTTCCAAGGCTCCACGGCATACCTCTTGCACAGCGAGAGGTGGCCGGCGAGGAATACTTGCTGGCTTAAGTCGTTCCATGCTCAAGGCATTCATCAGAGCAACACCATGGGGGAAAAGAGGGGGGAACATTGCAGGACAAATTTCTATGCTGGAACAGGATTGTCCTGCGAGACAGCTCTCCGCAGCGCTAGTATTTGGCCAGGCTGAAATCAGCGCCACGGGAAGCCAATCTGACAAGCGGAGTGCAACGAGCGCGGCGATATGGGGCCACTTGGCAGGTGGCCGAAGAAAGACGGCTGCCCCGCGAATGGGGTGCCAGAAGGCAAGTTTCAGCAGGGCGTTCCGGGCGAGCTTAATGTGTAGCCGCAGTTGTTCTAGGCGAGATTGTAGCCGAGAAGCTTTCCGCTCCATTCACGAGACAAGAAAAGCAGAACGCAATGGTCTAGAGGGTTGAGAAGAAAAGTGCTCGTAGCGAGCTCGTTGCGGCAGAAGCGAAAGGCCAGGAGCAGCGTGCTCGCTGCGAGAAGTAGACGGCGCTTCGCCTCCTTGGGAAGGAAATCGCGTCTGGGCACGAACGGCAGCCAGCGAAGCTTCAGAACAGCAGGCTGTTCTGCTCAGCGTGCGAGCCTGAAGTGAGTGGCAAGGGCCTAAGGGGACAGTTCCAAGGCATCTAGCTTTCCTGCTAGCAATGCCATTTCTACCCCTGCTGTGGAAAACATTGTCCTTTGCCCTTCTGCTCCGAGAGGCAGAGAGCACCTCGGCAGACGCAGTGCAGAGGGAAAGGACACAGTATCCGAGGAGCGTGGCGCCGCTTAGGCGGGCAAAGCAGAAAGGTGCCGCCCGGCACTGGCTTTGACTCCCTGAGCTTCCTTGCTAGGACAGCAGCCGCCGAAAGCTGGCAACTAGGCTGCCAGAGTGCAGAATGTCGGCGGTCTGGCACGCCTGCTTGCCGAAAGCCAGGATCAGCGAGACAGCGTGCTAGGCTCTGTTTCACAGCACCCTGGAGAACACGCCCTTGAAGAATGCCCTCTCTGCTCCGCAAAAGCTCTGCCACAGTGAAGGTGGAAGAAGCAGCCTGTGGCCACGGGCAGAGCTGGTCAACAGCTGCGCCTAACTTGCCCAAGCTGCGAGAGCATTCTCAGCCGAGTTCTGCTTTGACAGAGCTATTGCTGAACTTTTGCAGCCCCGGAGGCTGCTGAAACCAAGGGCTGTGTTCTGCCTCTTCATTCTTGCCTTCCTGTGCTCCAGCGAGAAGTGAAGCTCTGGCACGGCATTCAGCTTTGCCGCCTCTCTGCACGAAAGCACTAGACAGAACTAGTGTGCTTCGTGCATGCTCTCTCCTCGCTTTTATGGTCACTGCTCTGCTTTTTGCTTGGCAGCGTTCCAAGGCTCCACGGCATACCTCTTGCACAGCGAGAGGTGGCCGGCGAGGAATACTTGCTGGCTTAAGTCGTTCCATGCTCAAGGCATTCATCAGAGCAACACCATGGGGGAAAAGAGGGGGGAACATTGCAGGGACAAATTCTATGCTGGAACAGGATTGTCTGCGAGACAGCTCTCCGCAGCGCTAGTATTTGGCCAGGCTGAAATCAGCGCCACGGGAAGCCAATCTGACAAGCGGAGTGCAACGAGCGCGGCGATATGGGGCCACTTGGCAGGTGGCCGAAGAAAGACGGCTGCCCCGCGAATGGGGTGCCAGAAGGCAAGTTTCAGCAGGGCGTTCCGGGCGAGCTTAATGTGTAGCCGCAGTTGTTCTAGGCGAGATTGTAGCCGAGAAGCTTTCCGTCTCCATTCACGAGACAAGAAAAGCAGAACGCAATGGTCTAGAGGGTTGAGAAGAAAAGTGCTCGTAGCGAGCTCGTTTGCGGCAGAAGCGAAAGCCAGGAGCAGCGTGCTCGCTGCGAGAAGTAGACGGCGCTTCGCCTCCTTGGGAAGGAAATCGCGTCTGGGCACGAACGGCAGCCAGCGAAGCTTCAGAACAGCAGGCTGTTCTGCCTCAGCGTACGAGCCTGAAGTGAGTGGCAAGGGCTAAGGGGACAGTTCCAAGGCATCTAGCTTTCCTGCTAGCAATGCCATTTCTACCCTGCTGTGGAAAACATTGTCCTTTGCCCTTCTGCTCGAGAGGCACAGAGCACCTCGGCAGACGCAGTGCAGAGGGAAAGGACACAGTATCCGAGGGAGCGTGGCGCCGCTTAGGCGGGCAAAGCAGAAAGGTGCCGCCCGGCCACTGGCTTTGACTCCCTGAGCTTCCTTGCTAGGACAGCAGCCGCCGAAAGCTGGCAACTAGGCTGCCAGAGTGCAGAATGTCGGCGGTCTGGCACGCCTGCTTGCCGAAAGCCAGGATCAGCGAGACAGCGTTGCTAGGCTCTGTTTCACAGCACCCTGGAGAACACGCCCTTGAAGAATGCCCTCTCTGCCTCCGCAAAAGCTCTGCCACAGTGAAGGTGGGAAGAAGCAGCCTGTGGCCACGGGCAGAGCTGGTCAACAGCTGCGCCTAACTTGCCCAAGCTGCGAGAGCATTCTCAGCCGAGTTCTGCTTTGACAGAGCTATTGCTGAACTTTTGCAGCCCCGGAGGCTGCTGAAACCCAAGGCTGTGTTCTGCTCTTCATTCTTGCCTTCCTGTGCTCCAGCGAGAAGTGAAGCTCTGGCACGGCATTCAGCTTTGCCGCCTCTCTGCACGGAAAGCACTAGACAGAACTAGTGTGCTTCGTGCATGCTCTCTCCTCGCTTTTATGGTCACTGCTCTGCTTTTTGCTTGGCAGCGTTCCAAGGGTCCACGGCATACCTCTTGCACAGCGAGAGGTGGCCGGCGAGGAATACTTGCTGGCTTAAGTCGTTCCATGCTCAAGGCATTCATCAGAGCAACACATGGGGGAAAAGAGGGGGGAACATTGCAGGACAAATTTCTATGCTGGAACAGGATTGTCTGCGAGACAGCTCTCCGCAGCGCTAGTATTTGGCCAGGCTGAAATCAGCGCCACGGGAAGCCAATCTGACAAGCGGAGTGCAACGAGCGCGGCGATATGGGGCCACTTGGCAGGTGGCCGAAGAAAGACGGCTGCCCCGCGAATGGGGTGCCAGAAGGCAAGTTTCAGCAGGGCGTTTCCGGGCGAGCTTAATGTGTAGCCGCAGTTGTTCTAGGCGAGATTGTAGCCGAGAAGCTTTCCGCCTCCATTCACGAGACAAGAAAAGCAGAACGCAATGGTCTAGAGGGTTGAGAAGAAAAGTGCTCGTAGCGAGCTCGTTGCGGCAGAAGCGAAAGCCAGGAGCAGCGTGCTCGCTGCGAGAAGTAGACGGCGCTTCGCCTCCTTGGGAAGGAAATCGCGTCTGGGCACGAACGGCAGCCAGCGAAGCTTCAGAACAGCAGGCTGTTCTGCTCAGCGTGCGAGCCTGAAGTGAGTGGCAAGGGCTAAGGGGACAGTTCCAAGGCATCTAGCTTTCCTGCTAGCAATGCCATTTCTACCCTGCTGTGGGAAAACATTGTCCTTTGCCCTTCTGCTCCGAGAGGCAGAGAGCACCTCGGCAGACGCAGTGCAGAGGGAAAGGACACAGTATCCGAGGGAGCGTGGCGCCGCTTAGGCGGGCAAAGCAGAAAGGTGCCGCCCGGCACTGGCTTTGACTCCCTGAGCTTCCTTGCTAGGACAGCAGCCGCCGAAAGCTGGCAACTAGGCTGCCAGAGTGCAGAATGTCGGCGGTCTGGCACGCCTGCTTGCCGAAAGCCAGGATCAGCGAGACAGCGTGCTAGGCTCTGTTTCACAGCACCCTGGAGAACACGCCCTTGAAGAATGCCCTCTCTGCTCCGCAAAAGCTCTGCCACAGTGAAGGTGGAAGAAGCAGCCTGTGGCCACGGGCAGAGCTGGTCAACAGCTGCGCCTAACTTGCCCAAGCTGCGAGAGCATTCTCAGCCGAGTTCTGCTTTGACAGAGCTATTGCTGAACTTGTTGCAGCCCCGGAGGCTGCTGAAACCAAGGCTGTGTTCTGCCTCTTCATTCTTGCCTTCCTGTGCTCCAGCGAGAAGTGAAGCTCTGGCACGGCATTCAGCTTTGCCGCCTCTCTGCACGGAAAGCACTAGACAGAACTAGTGTGCTTCGTGCATGCTCTCTCCTCGCTTTTATGGTCACTGCTCTGCTTTTTGCTTGGGCAGCGTTCCAAGGCTCCACGGCATACCTCTTGCACAGCGAGAGGTGGCGCGCGAGGAATACTTGCTGGCTTAAGTCGTTCCATGCTCAAGGCATTCATCAGAGCAACACCATGGGGGAAAAGAGGGGGGAACATTGCAGGACAAATTTCTATGCTGGAACAGGATTGTCTGCGAGACAGCTCTCCGCAGCGCTAGTATTTGCCAGGCTGAAATCAGCGCCACGGGAAGCCAATCTGACAAGCGGAGTGCAACTGAGCGCGGCGATATGGGGCCACTTGGCAGGTGGCCGAAGAAAGACGGCTGCCCCGCGAATGGGGTGCCAGAAGGCAAGTTTCAGCAGGGCGTTGCGGGCGAGCTTAATGTGTAGCCGCAGTTGTTCTAGGCGAGATTGTAGCGAGAAGCTTTCCGTCTCCATTCACGAGACAAGAAAAGCAGAACGCAATGGTCTAGAGGGTTGAGAAGAAAAGTGCTCGTAGCGAGCTCGTTGCGGCAGAAGCGAAAGCCAGGAGCAGCGTGCTCGCCTGCGAGAAGTAGACGGCGCTTCGCCTCCTTGGGAAGGAAATCGCGTCTGGGCACGAACGGCAGCCAGCGAAGCTTCAGAACAGCAGGCTGTTCTGCTCAGCGTACGAGCCTGAAGTGAGTGGCAAGGGCTAAGGGGGACAGTTCCAAGGCATCTAGCTTTCCTGCTAGCAATGCCATTTCTACCCTGCTGTGGAAAACATTGTCCCTTTGCCCTTCTGCTCCGAGAGGCAGAGAGCACCTCGGCAGACGCAGTGCAGAGGGAAAGGACCACAGTATCCGAGGGAGCGTGGCGCCGCTTAGGCGGGCAAAGCAGAAAGGTGCCGCCCGGCACTGGCTTTGACTCCCTGAGCTTCCTTGCTAGGACAGCAGCCCGCCGCCAAAGCTGGCAACTAGGCTGCCAGAGTGCAGAATGTCGGCGGTCTGGCACGCCTGCTTGCCGAAAGCCAGGATCAGCGAGACAGCGTGCTAGGCTTCTGTTTCACAGCACCCTGGAGAACACCGCCCTTGAAGAATGCCCTCTCTGCTCCGCAAAAGCTCTGCCACAGTGAAGGTGGAAGAAGCAGCCTGTGGCCACGGGCAGAGCTGGTCAACAGCTGCGCCTAACTTGCCCAAGCTGCGAGAGCATTCTCAGCCGAGTTCTGCTTTGACAGAGCTATTGCTGAACTTTTGCAGCCCCGGAGGCTGCTGAAACCAAGGCTGTGTTCTGCCTCTTCATTCTTGCCTTCCTGTGCTCCAGCGAGAAGTGAAGCTCTGGCACGGCATTCAGCTTTGCCGCCTCTCTGCACGGAAAGCACTAGACAGAACTAGTGTGCTTCGTGCATGCTCTCTCCTCGCTTTATGGTCACTGCTCTGCTTTTTGCTTGGCAGCGTTCCAAGGGCTCCACGGCATACCTCTTGCACAGCGAGAGGTGGCCGGCGAGGAATACTTGCTGGCTTAAGTCGTTCCATGCTCAAGGCATTCATCAGAGCAACACCATGGGGGAAAAGAGGGGGGGAACATTGCCAGGACAAATTTCTATGCTGGAACAGGATTGTCTGCGAGACAGCTCTCCGCAGCGCAGTATTTGGCCAGGCTGAAATCAGCGCCACGGGAAGCCAATCTGACAAGCGGAGTGCAACGAGCGCGGCGATATGGGGCCACTTGGCAGGTGGCCGAAGAAAGACGGCTGCCCCGCGAATGGGGTGCCAGAAGGCAAGTTTCAGCAGGGCGTTGCGGGCGAGCTTAATGTGTAGCCGCAGTTGTTCTAGGCGAGATTGTAGCCGAGAAGCTTTCCGTCTCCATTCACGAGACAAGAAAAGCAGAACGCAATGGTCTAGAGGGTTGAGAAGAAAGTGCTCGTAGCGAGCTCGTTGCGGCAGAAGCGAAAGCAGGAGCAGCGTGCTCGCTGCGAGAAGTAGACGGCGCTTCGCCTCCTGGGAAGGAAATCGCGTCTGGGCACGAACGGCAGCCAGCGAAGCTTCAGAACAGCAGGCTGTTCTGCTCAGCGTACGAGCCTGAAGTGAGTGGCAAGGGCTAAGGGGACAGTTCCAAGGCATCTAGCTTTCCTGCTAGCAATGCCATTTCTACCCTGCTGTGGAAAACATTGTCCTTTGCCCTTCTGCTCCGAGAGGCAGAGAGCACCTCGGCAGACGCAGTGCAGAGGGAAAGGACACAGTATCCGAGGGAGCGTGGCGCCGCTTAGGCGGGCAAAGCAGAAAGGTGCCGCCCGGCACTGGCTTTGACTCCCTGAGCTTCCTTGCTAGGACAGCAGCCGCCGAAAGCTGGGCAACTAGGCTGCCAGAGTGCAGAATGTCGGCGGTCTGGCACGCCTGCTTGCCGAAAGCCAGGATCAGCGAGACAGCGTGCCTAGGCTCTGTTTCCACAGCACCCTTGGAGAACACGCCCTTGAAGAATGCCCTCTCTGCTCCGCAAAAGCTCTGCCACAGTGAAGGTGGAAGAAGCAGCCTGTGGCCACGGGCAGAGCTGGTCAACAGCTGCGCCTAACTTGCCCAAGCTGCGAGAGCATTCTCAGCCGAGTTCTGCTTTGACAGAGCTATTGCTGAACTTTTGCAGCCCCGGAGGCTGCTGA